>NW_004955476.1:8816818-8857438 GCF_000276665.1 Chinchilla lanigera
AATTTAAAAAAGTTTATTTCTACCCCCATATTTTCATTTCTAGCACTCTTCATTCCTTTATGTACACAAAAATTTTCATGTGGCAACATTTTCCTTCAATATTTCAACATTTTTAGTGTTCTGTAGTATCTCACTGGTGACCTAGTTTCTCAGTTTTGCCATTTTTAAAATCTTTATTTTCCTTTTATTCCTGAAGAATGATTTCAACACATATAAAAGTTGTAGGCTGAAGAGATTTTTTTCTTCTAACACTTCATGAAAATATTATTCCATGAATTTCTGCTTATTTATTAAGACATCAATCCTTTGATCTTTATTTCACTGCACAGAATATGTCCATTTTTCTTTCTGGCTGCTTTTCTAATAATTGAATTTTAGCAATTGCATTCTAATGTACCTCTATGTGGTTGTCTTTGTGTCTAACAACCTCAGTCTACTTTTTCTGGGACTCCAAATAAGTTATATTTTCTACAGATTGCTGAGGTGCTTTTGTGCCTCTTCATCTTAATGTTTTCATTTGGATAGATTTTTTTTGTATATCTTGAACCTCACTGATTGTTTTCACTCATAGGAGTCAATCTACTACTAACCTCACCTAGTAAGTACTGTAGATATTGTATGTTTCTGCTTTGAGTCTTTCGCACTGTTATAATACTCTCTTCATTTTTCATTATGTCTTTTAGTATTATTAATCATAGCATTTGACAGTGTGGTCTTTTACTGGGTGTTGGCCATTGTTCTCTTGACATCTTTGAATGCTGCACTTTCTTTCAGCTTTTAAGTAGCACTGGACATTGCTCTGACAGCCAGTTACCTTCCTTGCAACGCTCTCCACCCGCCCAAAGTGTATCAGTTAAACTTCACTAGAGCAACAGATTTCACGTGAAGCATAGATGGGAAGTATGAAGGATTTACTAGGTAGGAACACAGTGGTCACCTACAGAGCTGGAGGCAAAAGGATGCCACTGTCTGGGCCACCTACAGAAATGTCCCAGGTGGTAACTGACACCTCTGCTCTGCCGCATCAAGATTGCAACATCTCGGGGCTGGGGATTTAGCTCAGCGGCAAAAGCGCTTGCCTGGCAAGCGCAAGGTCGTGAGTTCGGTTCCCGGTGCCGGAGAAAAAACAAAAAAAAAAGATTGCAGCATCTCTTGGCCATGTGTGAGGAACAGAAATGGTTCACGTCTAACTACTCAGTAACTTTGTTCCAGACTTCTTGGCTTCCACTGTGAACAAGGTGTGATCAAAATATATAGTAAATATTCAGATTTAAAAATGCTTATTGCAGTAAGAGACACATTGCTGTTAATCCTTCTCAAAATATTCTTCCTTGCTTCAAACACACTTATCCCTTCATTCTTGCCACTTTCGGAAGCAGTTCTGGATGTCCTCTTCCTAAGGGTCTTCAAAGGTGTGATCAAAACTACAGTGAACACCGCTTCCAAGTGCCATGCAACGGAAAGTTGGGCTTTTCAAACATGACGCTTTCTTCATCCACGTTATTCACTGGATTTGGCACCGTGCAGCTTCTGCTTCTTCCCCAAAGTCCAGTGACCGCTTGGCACGGATTTGAATGGGAAGCACTCTGAATGCATTCAGGACGTCCAGGCAGCCAACGCAGCACCCCTAGGACAGTCGGGAGAGAGGACTTCCTGTGCTGCTTCAGAAAGTGTGGAGAACTATGGGATAAGCTTGTGAGACGTGAGGGGAGGGGACATTTTGGAGGCAGTTACTGGCTATGTATACTTTACTGTAATACATTTTTAAATTTGAACATTCACCATATTTTTATCATATCCTTTAAATGTATCTTCAGGATCAGACCCAAGGGGACCTATTTGTAGATTTCTGGAGTATTTTTCTCTCCATAGCTCTCCTCTCGGGCAAATTCCAGCTGCCTCACATCTGCTCCCCACTGTGAGCTCTATTGCCACATCAGTTGCACCTTTCTGCTCATTCTAGGAATCCCATTCCGTCCCTGTGGCAGGAAACTGTGATTTAGGGGCTTATCTTCTTTGATTCCCTTCTCGGGGATCCTAGTTCTGGATCCTACTGCAATTTCCAAATCTTTAAAAGGTCACTTCCCATGTATTTTGTCTATTTTTCCAGTCATTTAAAATTAGAGAGCTAGGCTGGTTCCAATAATTCTATCAATTCTGGAAATCAAAATCCATCCCATTTCTTTCTCTTTTTTTATTTTAAAGAAAAAGAGACAATAAAACAAATTCAAAACAGGTTAGTTGGAGAGTTACAATAATTAATACATTGTGTTATTATTGTTTTTGTAGTCAGAGTACAAGATATAGATATGATATTTTGCCCAAACAATATTAGCACAAAACTTTCTTTTCAATGAGCTAAGGGAAACTAGCTGTATAACTATCTTAACTATCTTGTGTATAAATATATTTTCTCTTCCTTCCTTTCCCCTTCCTCCATCACAATTTGTCTTTTTTTTTTTAACAATTTCTTCCCAATTCACTATATCTATTGTACGTTTATCTCATTTCTTTTTATATTACAAAAACCGTAACCTCCAACCATCAGCTGCCTCAAGAGAAACTTCTCAGCAAAGGCACACAGTAATTGTACCCAGCAACTGTTGCTATAAAATCATGAGGCAATCTTTCAGAGAAAGTTCAGCAGAAGAACAGCTATTTTGGAGTTCTTTGCTGCCTGCTGGGAATCACAAATGATTGATTTTTTTCAGGCTGTAACTATTTTTGGCTTAGGTCACTGAATCCAGGTCTTTTTGGTCAGTATTTCTTCTCAGCTAGTAAAGCAAGTATATTCCACAATTTGACAGTTGGAATAAGGTGCTGACAGGCACTGGCCTTTGGTCTGCAACTTGGGTGACAGCACAAGGGAAAAATCTCATCTAAGGTAACCAGGTGCAAAACTCCAAGGCAGGGGAAAGCAAGAAAATATAACGAACAAAAGATGAATTCATCCCCTCATTGTTTCTGTCATCTTGAAGAAACACCATGAAAAGAGTTGGCAGAAGTTTGATGTGCGATTGTTTCACGTCTCTTGGCATAGGGCACACAAGTCAGCTGATCTTGGGGAGAGAAATTTCCAGAGAAAGCAGGAATAATCAGACAATGAAAGATATGAGACTGTGGGGACAAGAGCTCATGAACTGACATTTTCTCTACACTGAGGTCTCGTCATGTATAGATCAGTTTGCGTGCATGGAGGATAATGAAGCCCTTTTACAAAACATGGCCAAATTATCTGAAGTTACCTTTATCACAACAGAGAGTAGGGTATAGTTTTTATTTGATGCAGACATAGACTCAGAAACAGACTTTTCATTGTTTCGCTATTCACAGAGCCATCCAGTGGAAGATACAAAAATAAAACAGAACTGTTCCAGTCCATTAGACAAGAATATTCATCCCCATAGAGAATGCCATCAGAGGAAGCAGCCTTAATAAATGAAATCAAAAGGGCAACCTCATCACAAAGACCCCAGAAACAATTTCTTGGGATTTTCCTGACTTCTGGGGAAAGATGGAAGACTTAATACACATATCTACTTTCACTATCAAGTGTCTACAAAAGATTAAAATGATATGCTGAAGCATAAACCCCAAAATATAGGTAACTGAGAGGAAACAAAAACTAATATGGGAAGATATGCAGCAAAAGGAGAAGAAGTAAATCACTTAGCACGCATAAGAAAAATGACTCTTTAGCATGTGGCAATAACTCCTGGCCCCCTTGACTCAGAAATGGGCAGTATAAGTTACATGTGAAAAATACCAGTAAGGCAGAGAAGGCTTCAAAAAGGAAATGACCTGGAAGGGTGACACATCTCAGATCTACAACCTATTCTCCATAGCCAGGAAACTTTCACGCCAGCAAAAGATGAGAAGCCTTTTCTTTGGAGAAGATAAGACAGAGGCATCTCCCTTCTAGCCTGTGGTACCTGAGCATGGCTGACCAGAAAGGACACCTTACTGCAACCAGAGGAGTCCTAGCCCCATGAGCTACAGTTCCCCACCAGCCAACCAGCACCCCCAGGAAGGCCACTGGGGAGGCTCCTCTGCAGAATCTCACCAGCCCTTCAGTGCTTAGACATCTGTCTCCCTATCCAAAAGACTCATCCAAGCAACTAGAACTGGAGCTCCCAGGCAGCAGGCTGCTCTCATGGTCTGTACTTCCAATTCCAGGTTTAGACCTTCTTCAAGTGGGACAGAAAGCCCCAGATTAGCACCCATCAAAGGAAAGCTCCTAAAATAAGTTATGGAGAGATGATAAGGGGAGAAGAAAGATTGAGAGACTACTGTATGCAGAGAAAAGGAACACACACACACACACACACACACACACATACACCCCTCGCTTTGTACAGTTTCACAATACTGGGGGCAGAGAGAAGATTCCTTAAGTTGCCAACAAGTAAAAATGAGATGCAAAAGGCTCAACCTCAATATGCCAAGCTACATAGCAATGGTAGAAGCCTTTTAAAATCTTGAATGAATATTATGTTCAACCTAGAATTTGTTATCAAGTAACACTATCAGTTAAAAGTGAAGGAAAAATGAATGTATTTTCAAACAGGAAAAAATTCTCCAAAAAATGTATCTTGTATGATAATTAAATAGGAAAGAAAAGAAAAATCAAAAACAGGTTCCACAACACAGAGAAGAGGGAGAGGGCAGCTAACTGTGTTTGAGAAAGAAGGTCTTGGGGCCACGGGAAAATCCCAGGCAGAGAAGGATGGGATTCAGTGTCTTGGGTATGAGAAGGAAGAGGAGAAAGGTCTCAGGAAGATAAGCCAAGAGCTAAGCGGGCATGCATATATTCAGAGGCCTTCAGGATAGTGATGAGTCTAAGGATGGATCAAAGTTAAGCACATAGAAAATAAGCAAAAGGAGACAGATGTCAAAATTTTGTAGTAAAGAAAACTAATACTACTTCCTCACATGGTGCCACTGTGATCAGGGAAGACAGCCATCACACACATGTGGACAGTGGATGTCTCATTGTGAGTGGCCACTGTTAGGCCCTCACTTAGCGAGGAGGATGAGGATCAAATACTGCATGTGTGTAGTAGAGGAAGAAAAGGGAAGAATATGATCTTCTATTTCATAGAAAGAGTTAATAGCTTAGGAAAATGAGAAAAGCATCAGTGAAAACAATGCTCAGAGATATTGGGAGGCACTGTAGTAAATATAGGACTGTGTAGGCTCCTAGTTGCCAGCTCTTCTGAAAAGCACAGAGCTCATGCTGTAGGAGAACATGCCTCCCCTCAGGCAGTACACTTCGGTTTCTTAGTTGCCCAGGTGATAGTTCCTGTTCTAGTTCCAGTTGCTTCTGTCTCTTAGAAACAGCTGGTCACTGGGATGCATAGCTGGTCGCTATGACGCACACTGTATAAACCAATCCCCAACTGACAACACATTCTGCTTCTGTACTTCCTGCTAGCTTATCCCATATAAGCCCAAGACTGCCAGAGATCAGGGTCTGATATTCTGGGAATGATCCCAATCAGTGCCCATTGCCATAAATAAATCTTCCTCCAAATCCTGAGTGCCATTTCAATGGTTCTGCATGCCATAGCAACCCCACCCTACAAAATGTTGAAAAAGCAACATGGCATCAAGGCAGAAAAGCCTAAGTTCCAAAGTGGCACAAACCAGTATTCTAGTCGTTCCTGATGTCCCCGGTGGGCTAGGGAAGCCTAGGCCAATCCCTCAGCTTTCCCAAACTGCTGTTCCCACTCACAAGGTGAAGAAAATAACAATTGTCTAAAGCCTCAAGCACATCATTGGCACTCAGTGTAGATTTGCAAAATGAGTGTTAGTATAGAGGTGATACATGCAATGTTTCTAGCCTGGTATATAATAAAGGCACAATAAAAAGTGATTTCATTATTAGCCTGTCTATAAGCATTTTCTAAACCAAAGCATTTCCTCTTCCTCTTCAGTTATTTGGGAGGATGAGTTATGACACTGATTTTGTTCTTGGCAACCTGGAAAGCACATGCAGCACCTCACTTTCTTGACGGATGCCCCCCAACAACAAACCGCGACATCTTACCCCTTTCACCTGTACTTGCATGTTCTCTTCCTCAGTATCCTTTTCCTCCTCTGCCTGAATTTTTCCTACTTGCCTGCAGCAAAATCTTCCTAAACAGTTTCCTGGAACCCCACCTTTCCCTCCTCAGACAGCCACGTTGCCACCACTTAGCTTTCTAAAGATGTAAATCTAACCTTGCCGCTCTTACCTCATTGTTCCTAGCTCTCTCATTGCCTGTACTTGGAGCCCAAACCCTTTAGAGCAAGCGCACTCAGCCATGCCACACTCCCACCAAACACACCTTTGCCCGCCTCCTGACACACTCTGGCCCCCATTCTTCCTGGGAAGCGTTCCTCTTTCCCATGGCCCCCATGGCCAGGAACGGTCCATGCCATGCCCTCCTCCCCCCTGAGGCCCTGCCCGTGCTGTTCTCTCTGCCCAGAATGCTGTCATTCTTTCCTTTTCCACTTACCTTACAGCTATACATCAGTTGCTTATTGGTCTCCCTGGCTATGCACAGGTTCCTGGAGTTTGCCTGCATTGCTGCTGCTAGGTAACCTGTCCAGCCCCTCATGCAGAGCCTCGCCCACAGCAAGGGCTACATGACTGCCTGTTGACCAGCCCTCCTGTGGACGGCTGCTTCCACCTTGGACTTCTGTTTACCAACTCATCTTCCTCACCCAATAATTCAGGGTGGCTGACTATTCATGTCATAAAATAGTGTATTCCTTTTTCAAATGAACTGAGCAAATTTCCAGGTTGACTTATTTAATATTTGACATACAAGATTTGTTAGCTGTAGAGAAAACTGGTTTAGTTACTGCTCTATATGTGGAAAAGGATGTTCCCCTGTACCTTACCTCTGTCTCCTCTGAAAACAGTCAACTTATAGAAGAAACATGTCCACTTTCACAAACACAAAATCAGCTGTTCAGACCAGTATGTGTTTGTTTCTGTTTTGTGTACAGCACCCCACTCCTTAGGAAATTGTGTGAACACCCAGGACATTGCTATCACTAGCTATATACCCATCTCTCTGTACTGGGGTACATAGAAATATGCCCAGATGGTGTGCCTATGTACATACAAAACAATCCTCCACATTTTTAGTACGTTGTTTTTCATAAGCAAAGGAGTTTTTGGAAAGGATGTACATTTGACATAATATTAATGCAGGTTGCACTGGCTGCATAATACGACAGTTATTTATGAAATGTTCACCACCCTGTCCTTAATGCTATCTCCTGGCCAGCAAGAATAAAGCACGGTTAAACCTTATCAAGCAAATGGATTCTATCATTCAAACTGGTTGGCAACTTCAGATTTCTGTCACAATTGAGAAGAAAGAGTCAACAAATAAAATCTTAGCTGAATATAATCAACTATGAAAGCTGGATCAATGATTTATATACAAGTGCTGCTGGAAACACTTTAAACTGTCTTAGGAATTTGCATTTTGATTCATTTATATTCACTGTAACCCAAACAGTACGCAATTTATAAGGTACCTCCAGGCATTTCATTTGCTAGACTGATTTACAGTAAATTGGCTTAAATTCCAGCATAATAAAGAATAGTCTTTGCTGTGTGCCACTAAAACAAATTAATCAAGCAATTGAAAATTGAATTTTCACGCAAAGGTCTTGTTTTGTTTTTTCGAAACTCCAAAATAATAGCATAGCTCATCGTTTAAAATCAATAATGTGATTTGTGCTTTACAGAAACTAACAACAAATTAAAAGCTAAAGCTTTGCATTAGCAGCAACATAAACAGCCAAGAGTGTTGAAAAGTGAATTTGATGTTAGTTCTGCTGTGACCACAGCACACGAAATCCGGAGCAAAAGGAGCCTGGCGGAATCTGGAGATTGGTTTCGGGACTGTGAAAATGGCTTCTCACATTAAAAAGACATTAGATCACTCCGCAATTTAAGAGCAAAAGGCAATACAACTGCTCTCAAATTTTAAAATACATTTTGGTGAAAAATTACTTCCCAGTTGTTGGAAACCCTGCGGCTACCATGATGTACCTCGCCATGCGTGTGCTAAGTGAGCGTGACCTTCCCTGGGCTTTTCAGGGCTGAGAGAGTTCGCAGTCCTGTTGTTCGGAACGTTTAAAGTGAGGGATGAGGCAGGAGCTGTATCGCAGGCACATGAAGCAAGGAAGAGGGGAAGATTGCAAAGCTGAGGCCTCGTGGACGGAGTGTAGCCACGTCTGGGTTAGTTCTGCTACTGGGAAGGAGTGTTGTGGATAACACACACAGGCATCATTAAGTGCTGATGGAAAATGCGCCTGGGTTGTCCCAAAAATATAAACTGAAATTTTAAGGTATGAAACACGGCCTCATCTCCACGGAACTATGTCATATCTGCAGGCAAGTCTGTAATTCAACCCAAATGCTATTTTTGAAAGAAAAATAACAGTGTTAAAAGAGAATAAGGACACTTGACGGAGGAAATCCATTCCAGACACTCGCTTCTCCCATTAGAAACGCTTCTCTGTGGACAGTGCGCCCCTGCCTTCACACGGAGGGACCAAACACACCTGCTGGAAACATTCCTCTAGAGTTTCCCAGAGCTGCTGAGAATAGATGGGTACCCACATGCGCAGATGTGACTACACGCGTGCGCACACGTGCACACATACACACACACACACACACACACTAGTGCTCCTAGAGCCAGGAGGAACAAACACTAGAGAAACTGATTTCATCAGGAGACGGGCACACAAGATGGAGGCTGGTGCAATACAGCTTCTGTTTTATGGTAAGATTTCCCTTTTAGAAGTAGAAGGGGCGGGCTCTAAAATAATGATATAGTGTAGAAAGTAAGAGAGCAGTACTGCTGTCTTGTGGCATCGCTGAAAGGGTAAGTGCTGTGCATGACCGTGTGTGCTCCACGTCTAAACTCCCAGAGTGTGGTCGCACTGCTCACCACAAACACGCAAGGTAGCACTTCGTGCTGCCCCACGACAGCCACCATGCACACTCTGGGGTTGGGGGCTTTCAGTTCTATTATAATCTCATGGGCTACTGTCCTACGTGTGGTCCCCCAGAACGCAAGGTCATTATGTGCTGCATGGGCTGTACCAGTTTTTCCTCTCCTTCGTCTTCATTTAGCTTGTTCATTCTTCTGTTAAGCAAGATCAGTGAGATGATTACTGAGGTTAAAAATTCTAATAGGAGTTCTGAAAAGACAGTCACTAATTCTGGAATCTCTCCAGACTGAGCAGCCAGGAGCTGGACTGTCCACTTGCACTTTTCACAAAGTGAGGAAGAGGAGCAAATGCACCTCGGCCAGTGCTTGCTCTCCTGTCCTCATAATGGGAAGTGCAAACAAGAAGTTACAGTGGACCCCACCTGCAGAAAACCCAGGGTAAGAGTGAGACTAGGAGTTTCATTGCTGGTTGCCAAAGTTTAAGAACATTGAAGAGTGAACAGAAAGGACATTGGATTCCAGAGGAAACTGTCGTAAGTTTGGTACCAACACAGTAGAAGAGCTGAAAAAATGTTAGGAGAATGTCAAATGAAAAACATCCAAGATGAAAATTAAACGTAATTATCCCAAGTGGCCTTTGGGAGGTGGGCAAAATAGCCACAAAAATGCCTCATCAATAATAAGAGATAATTCTTAAATATTTTTTACTGGCTTCTTTGTTATTCACATTTATAGAGATAAAACCCTTACAATTTTTGATAAACTATATGCAAATGCCCGTGCCTCCAGAATCCCATCTGCACACTTTGTTATTCCTTGTTTGGAGTCATGTGCATGGAATGGAATTTCCTACCTTCCCACCACCTGTCATTCTGAGAATACAAACCAGTCATATGCTAAAAGGTCTAGTCCCAGTTTAAGTAAACACAAGCACTCATTATGTTCATGTGTGAAGTAACACAAGCTAGAATAAACCAAGATTTTGCTAGCCTCCACTCTGTAGAGACTAAAGTTCAACTGGAAAAAAGAATATATATCAAAAGCCATTTTCCTATTTTGAAAAGGAAAATAAAAAAGGATAATTTCACCTTGATAATTAGATGTGGTAAGAAGCTACAGTAATTAGTTTAGAAACAAAGAAACATACGGACCAATGGAATGGAAGAACCCATTAAAAACTGATGCAAATGCACTGTGTAAATGAATACCTTATGGAAGTTGTTTAGAAGAGTAGATTATTCAATAAATGATATAAGGTCAATAGGTAACCAAACAGGAAGAAAATAGAATAAAATCCCTATTTGGCTTTAGACTTAAATCATTTCCTAAGCGATCTAAGATTTCAATGCTGAAAACACAAAACCATGAACATTCTCAAGAAAAGCACCAATGAGTGTATTCAAATTCATAGTCTGGGAAAGACCATTGTGGGCAGAATACAATTCAGTAAACCCTAGGGCTACATAAGAAATAGTTGATTGAAAGAATCACAGTCAAGAGTGGGGGCAATATTTATAATACATATTAGAAAGGAAATCTTTTGTGTATACAAAGTTAGGTAAATCAAGATTGAGACAAGTAATCTAATAAAAATAAACATAACATATAAGCAGCTAGCTTATAGAAATGTATTAAAGGATGACTCCACATGGAAAAAAAATCCTAAGCAAAGAAATGTAAGCCAAAATAAGTTCTACCTAGGGAATTGCCAGATCTTTCAAATGTTTAATAATGACCAGCGATGACATTACTGGTAGACACATAAACTGCTGCATTTTAAAAGTAGTGTCTTCATCTTTCCAATACTAAAAGTACACATGCTCTTTATTTGCGTCTTGTTATTTTATTAGCACATGTTTGCAGCACGTAATGACTGCATGCGTCTCATCTCGGGGAGCCGGTTCCCCTATGTGACACATCTTCATTCTTTCTCTTTCCTCCACTCCCTCCATTTCTGAGTCCCCATCTTGTCTTGTTAAAAAGTCTATCTCCCTTTTTCCTACTGCCTATCTTTTATTTTGTTCATATAAGAGAAACCACACAATCTTTAAGCTTGTGTCTGATTCATGTCTCTTAACATTGTGGTCTCAGTGTTCATCCATTTTTCTACAAATGACTCAAGTTAACTCTTCCTTATGGCGGAGGGGTACATGACAGTGTATAAATACCACATCTAAAAACAATACCACATTTTCTTTATCCATTCATCTGTTGATGGACGCATAGGCATCTTCCAAGGTTTAGCGAGTATGCATCATGCTGTTGCTATAAACCTGGGGGTTTATGTGTCATGATGATACGACGTTGTTAACACTTTTAGGAAAGTACCTAGAAAGGGAACGTCTGGGTGAAATGGGATTTCTAGTTTTCAGTTTGGGAGGAATCCTCTACTGATTTCCATAGTAGTTGTACGAATTTACATTCCACCAACTGTATAGAAGGGCCTCTTTCTCCCCCACAGCCTCAAGGAATATGCCCATGTCCACATTTGCAGAAGTTCCAACCAAGATATACTGGGTGTTTAGAGGCAAATAGAGTGAGGACACCAAATGCCTTCAACATTAATTTCTCACTGACTAAAATAGGATGTGTGCAGACCAGGGGATGCTGCCCAGCTCTGCTGTGAGGAGAAGGAAGATCTGTCCTTGCTGTTTGCAGGAAGAGGCTAATTCAACCCACTAAGTAGCAGAATATGTGCAAAGTTGCTCCTCCTTTTGTCTTAATGGAAAACAGAAATATTTTACTGCACTGTTGCATATGTAATTTATTTTCTGGAAGGAAGCCCAGGAACTAATTATGTAAGGGACCTCTAGACAAAGGCCTGGGTATCATTTAGAACCTTGTAGACTATTTGACCAGGAGTGTTATGGCCAAGTCTACTTCATTGTTTTTTATGTCATGAATATTTGGGTGGTTTTCTGAAACATACTTTTCCATGTCGTTCAAAACAATGCAGCTCAACAGGTAAAAGGTGTAAGACAAGTATGCGAAGCTCAGAATAAAACACCCCCTTAGCAGGTCAGCCAAAGGAAACCCTAAAAGTGAGACAGCATGCTCCGGCACTGTTCCCACTGAGCACAGGGGAGGGAGTAGAGATAGATTTCCTGTTAGTCAGGGAAGTGGCTTCTCTCTGAAGAGGAAGTGATCATCCAGCCCAATCCTCGGACCACACAATGCTCTCATCTCAGCTCAAGGCTGGTGAGCAAGAACAGTCCCTCTCACCCATAGCAGGGTCTGCCCTTTCCTTCTGCTCAGATGTTCCACTGAAGAGTTTCACACACATCAGGGAGAGTAACCTGCTTTCTGATGATGATCTTAGATCTCATCAAAACACCCTTACGCACACACATACACACACATACACACACACACGTATACACACACACACAACACACCAGGAGGAAGTTTGACCAATATCTGTGCACCCCATGGCTTGATGAAGTTGACCCAAAAGTAATCACCACCCAGAAAAAGAGTAGAAATGGAAAAACCAGCGAACAGGTGCTTGCAAGACTTGATGATGGCTTACATTGTGGTGGTGGAAGTATCAGTATCAAGTTTACTTTCAAGTAAACTTGAAAGTAGAACAAATAGAAATTATTATCATTGCTGTAGTAAACATTGGTAACAACAGCAATAATAAAAACTAATAGTTAAACCTTAAATGATTGCTTGAGACGGTGTTAGGCACTTTTCAAATGCTTTATACATTAATTCATTTAATCATTTATATTCATTGATTTAATCTCCCACTTCTAAGGAAACCAGGACACAGAAATCTTTAGCAAGATGCCCACGGTCACACAGCGAGTCAGTCGAAGTGTTGTCGAGACCCCTACAGCTTCTTTTGTTTGCTTTCCTTTTTTTTAGTGGTGTAGGGAGAGTGATCAAGACGTAACAACCAAGACTTTGGTCTGAGATAAATTCAAAGTGAGATTCCTACCAGTGAATCACATGCAGAGGTCAAGCCGACAGCTACACAGGAAAGGCTGGAGACCACGGGAAGGGCCAGCCTGGAAATAGGACTCTGAGCATCTCATGGGTGGTTAGCTTCAAAGGGGCACTGCACGGGACTGGACGGAGTCACCGTGGGAATGCACACAGACTGAGCTGGAAAGAGGCTCAGAGACTCAGCGTGGGGACGTTTATAGGTTGGGACAATGTGGAGGATCTAGCAGAGGCCGATAGTGACTGAGCCAAGAGTCTTTCAAACCAGGAGGGGAGTGGAGAGCCCGAAAAGCTGCATGACGGGTCGTGTTCCTCAGACGCTGCCAAGAGGCCGAGCGAGCCGATCACAGCTGTGCAAGCTGCAGTTCTTCAGTGGGTTTATGAAGTGTCACTGTTTTTTAATTGTGGAAAAAATGTGCATAAGAGCGCTTTGATTGTATTTCCTCCCAATTTTATTACAATTTTCATTTCTTAGTTAAGAGTATCCAATAAACTGAGGAAAAGTGTACAATGTTTGAGTTTATTTCTAGATGCTGAGAGAAGGAACTAAACTTGTGGGAAGAAGCACCAGTAATAACATCCTGGTGAATGGAATGAAGTCCTCAGTCCTGACAGCATCTAAGTTAAAGAACCTTGGGACAAAGACGGGAGGAAAGAGTAAATGCCCGGGTCTGGCCACAATTTTTATCAGAGAAGCATACAATATTTTCCTTCTGTTTACCAGCAGTGGCCTCTCCTGCTCCCATCAAACCTTCAGGAGTCTTCATACTTCAGGCTGAGTAACATGTGCTGTTATTATTTTGTTTGCTTCTTTCTCAAAGGTGAAAATGTTACTGGCCATACTTCCAATTTCTCGGAACGCATGGCTGTGGCTTAGTATGTCCTATCTTCATTTAAACAGTCATGTGAATAACCTTAGAAGCTGGACTTGATACAGAAAGCAAAGGTGAACAGTGTGCTATGTCCATAATCTACCAAGAGTGCTGGGGGGGCCCTTTCATTCCACCATGACCGCCCAAGCCGCTACCTGCAGCCCATTCCTGCAGCCGCCCCCTGGGGAGACGCCTGTTCCCCGCTTTGCTATACTCTGTTCCTGAGAGCCAGAAAGGCCCTTTTAAAATACAAGACAAATTTCACCACTTCTCTTTGCCAAACTCTCCAGTTTTTCCCAGTTTTACTCACAGAAATGCCCAGGCTCTGTACTACATCCTGGGAACCACGGTGTGAGCCATGTCCTCACCAGGGACCCGACCACTGGCCCTTTGCACAGATCTCCTCTCACTCCAGGCCAGAGGCACTGCTCCCCATGCTCCTCCCCTAAGCCAGCCGGGGCCCCACCGCCATGGAATCACAGACTGCCTGGGTCTCCACCTGCCTGAACGGCTTTGCTCAGAAGGCTACAGGGTCAACTCCACCGCAGCTGCCAGGTCTTCCCTCCAAGGGTCCCTTCCAACTAAACCTTCTACAGACGAAGGGGAACAGCACCACTTCTCCTTTTCCACAAACCCGACCTTGGGTTTAGATGTTAGCACTGTTCCCCTGGAAACCAGATCAAGGTAGAAGAGCAGCTCTGTTTCCAAGCAACAGTGCTTTTGATAAAAACCCCCAATTCATGTATGGTAGCATCTGGATCGGAAGTTATGCACAGGAACTATAAATACCTAGTTGGAGCCCAGATCTTGAGACTCCTCTGAAAGCCGTAACTTCTGTGAGTGAGCGTGACCCTTGGAGGAACCCAGAATCTGTGCCTGAGGCTGTGATGCAGGACTGGGTACTCTCGAAGCCCAACTGGATCGCCTCTCCCCATAGAACTTGGAGTGGTGAGAGGGGACAAAAAAGACCAGCTCCTGGATGTCTGTGTGGATTGCTGCAAGCACTATTTCCTCTGAAGAGAAGAAACCTCTGGCGTGCTCTTTTTCCTGGCCTGGATCCTTCTGTGTGATGTTTATTCCAAGTCTGGCTTATAGTACTTCAGCTGAACTGAGGAAGCCCTCCAAGTGGGAAGCATGACAGGAGTGCAAGGGTAAATGAGCTAGAAATCAGCCCTGTTGCAGACAAGCAGGAATGTGGGAGAGCTAGAAAGAGGAGAGAGAGGGAGGGAGAGAGATAGAGAAAGAGGTGGACAGCCCAAGACTGCAAGTCCAGACGCTTGAAGAATCTCTAGTCCACAGACAGTAAAGGTACAAGCCCTGGCGAGCTCACCTGCATGTCTCCCGTCCCCACCCACACGCAGCGTGCCATGTTCAGCCCCCTGGCCTTCGGGTGGACCCTGTGGGGCAACTGGTGAACTCCTCACCTCTGCACTCACATCTGCCCATGGAACTGACAGCTGGGTGGAGTGGGGGCATCGGCCACACGACAGCACACCTGGCAAACCCGCTCCTGTGCCCTGGCAGGCAGCTCTGCACGGCAGTGGGGCATGGGGCAATCGCAGTGTGGTCCTGGAATGTTGGTCCACAGACTCCAATCCACCTCTCAGACACTTTCCCTTTCTTCTTGGGATAGATCCGTCCTAGCCTCAACCCAGACGTTGCCCTGACGCCTCAGAGTGAGTGGTGCATTCAGATACGTTCTTGACTCAGTCTCTCTGTGAGGTGACAGGGATTTTAAACATGACCCGCGGAGGAGGCACACTTCGGAGTCACATTTTCAAAGCAGTGGCAAAAACTAACCTGTGAAGTCTGCCAACCAAGAGCCCTGGTTGCAGGGCTGTTTCACCAGGAAGAAGTTTGCATTATCCAGGGATGTCCAGGGGCTTGGTTTCCAGACCTGCCAGCAGACCACGAGGAGGGGAGAACATCTCGTTTCCAAATCCGCTTTACACCCAAATCCTGCCCGTACACCACTCCTTTGCGAGACCCAACCAGGACCTCCCTGGCCCCATCCGCTTGCAATGCCTCCACCGCCCTCCTCGCTCGCTGCTCTCTGCCTGGGAAGAGGCTCCCTTCTGCCTGCCAGAGACCCTTCCTCCTCGCATCCCTAGCTGCGCAGAAAACGTCTGAGAGCCGGCTGAGTCCCCTGCCGGAGCAGCTTCCTTTCCCACAGCTGCTTCCTCCTCTTCCCCGTCCAACCGGCCACATCTCCATGAAATTCTTCCAGTTCTCCACTGTCCCCGTGTGCCTGCTCTGGCCTCGTGGGGCTCTGACTGCTACCGTCCTCACAGACGCACCGAACTTTCTGCTTGTCCGTTCCTTCACCAGGGTGAGACTCTGCTCAGAAGTGAGCACCAAATTGTTTTGTTTCTGTTTAGCGGGTCAGCAAGTAGTGACCGTCTCCCGCTCTGCGTCAGAGATGGTACCACAACACCAGGGACAAAATGACAAGCGTGAGACTTTCTGTCAACCGAGAGCCAGTAGAAGATTTTCACGGCATTTTTACTTCACAAATCACACACACACACACACACACACACACACACACACACACACGTGCATGTGTGTGGTACTGAGGGTTGGCCCCAGGGCCTTTGCACTGAGCTGCATTTTCAGTCCTTTGTATGTTTTATTTTCAGACAGAATCTCCCTAAACTGCCCAGGCTGGGCTTCAACTTGGGCTTCTCCTGCCTCAGCCTCTAAGAGTGCTGGGATTACAGATGTGCACCAACACCAAATGTGTTCAAGTGTGTATATGAACATTCTAAAAGAAGTCTTGCAATTTTATGTTAGACATTACTGGATACAAGTAACGTAATTTGTAAATTGTCATGACTTTCTAGTAATTATGCAGAATGAGGACTTAGAAATTAAGAAACATTTGAATTCAATGAAATGTTTATGAATACACAATTTAATGACGGAGTAATATTTAACTAACTATTTACTGAATTGTATTTCTTTTTTATTTTTATTAACTTCAATTTATTTATTTGGATTTCAAGCTTTCCTTTCATGTTTTAGAACTTTCCGTGGACATAAAAATCCCATTCAGCAGGAGCTGGCCTCCTTGCCGCTGGGCAAATGTAGAGCTGCGGCCTCTGGCCTGCGCTTGAGCAAAGCCCAGTGGTTCCTCTGCCGAGGAGAGGCAAGGGGCCAGGCGGGGATGTCTGCTCCTCCCTCCCGTGTCCCCCTTCCCTGTCTTCACCCAGGGAAAGGCTGCCCTCTGGAAAGTCAGGGTCTACCAGCCTGGGCTCCTGAGTGTCCCTGTGGGGCCAAGATTTCCTGAGCTCAAGCTACATGGAAAGAGCACCGGGCCAACTTCTCTGAGTGGCACAGGTGTTCTCCCTAGGCAAAGAGGGCTGGTGCTCCCTGGGAAACACTGCTTGCTGCAGGACAGCACTTCATGGCCTAATGGGCCACTTTCACCAATGACCCCCAGCGGAACAAAGGTAAGACACTTCAGTACTGAGGAAGAGACTGCTTCTCCAGGAAGACGGGACCCTGCGCAGTGGCAAGTCTGCATGGGGTAGGCCCCTAAAAGAAAAACAGGCCATTCCACTCTCCAGAAGGAAAACACTTCCTCTTCAGGTAAGTGTGAGAGCCAAGGGATGACGGTGACAGGGAAAACAGGAAGCGGAATCCGAGGCTTCTGGCCTCGAAAGCGGCTCCCGGAGGAGCATCTCTGGCTGCTGGTAATTCTGTAATCACAGCCGCTCCAGAGACACACACGGGGAGGCTGGTGTCAGGGACTTAGACCCTTCTCTGTTATACTCATGCTTTATAAAATACAGACTTCTGTACATTGCAACAAAAGCAGAGATAAACATTTTCATTAAGGAATATTTTACCTACAATAAAAATCATTAATGCTAGGGGCTGGGGATTTAGCTCAGCGGCACAGCACCTGCCTGGCAAGCGCGAGGTCATGAGTTTGATTCCTGGTACTGGAAAAACACCAAAACCAAAAACAAAAAACAATCATTAGTGTTAAATTCATAATTTGATGAGTTTTGAAGGTAAAAAGTCCTATACCATGATGTAACACTTTTAATTCTGTCCCCTAACAAATAATTCACTCATATCTATTTGAATATTTTCATCTTTTAAAGTATGGCTTTAAGAAAGATTGTATTGATTGTATCTTTTGCTGTGCATAAGCTTTTTAATTTGATGTAATCCATGTATAGAGAAAGATAGAAAGATAGATGTGTGTGTGTCCACCAATACATAAAAGGTGGCATTTATACACAATGGAGTATTACACTGCCATAAAGAGGTAAATTTGAGTCATATAGAGAAAAATGGATGCACTTTGAAACCACAATGTTAAGTGAAATAAATCCAGCCCTCAACTTAAATATCACATTATTTCTCCTATATGAGAAAGTATGAATAATTTTCAATTTTTTAGACAATTTTCAATAATTTTTTAGAAAAATGAAATAAAGGAGAGCAGGAAATATATCTTTGCAAATGGAGAGGGAAGCTGGAGATGGAGGGAGGAGGGAGAGAGGAGGGGACGGGAAATAGAAAGAATTAAATTATGTTAGTGCATGTACTTGCTAAGACGAATGTAAACATGATGTACTGAAAACACACACTAGTAAAAATTGAAAACATAATTTCTTTTTGAAAGAGAAAGCTTCTCGCCCTCAATTCCATGTGCGGACTCTGGTTAGATTGCACACAAATGGCCATCCCATAGCCTGTGCTGGCTACATTCAGGAACGAACATGGAAATCTAGTTCTCACCAGGAGAAGACTGCTATGACTTCTGGGAAAGAATGGACTTCCTCTGCGATGCTGATGGAGGAACTGAGATTGGACAAGGCATCTCCACGTAAATCAGTAGAAAACTTAATAACATTTGTGAAGGATTTGTTTCCAGTCTAGACAAGAGCTAGCATAAGACTGGGATCCTTTGTGTTAGCTCCCAACTCCTACCCAAAGCTCCAACCAAGATGGCAAAGCCTGGAAGACCAGGTGAATCCACAGAAATGGGGCAGTGGGGACCGGAGTCGAGGGTCCAAGCAGCTAAAGCAGAAAGACTGAGGATGAGAAGGAAGGCAACAGAAGTAACCAGTAAAGGCGTGTGAGAAATCTGCAACCTGCTCAGCTTGCCAAAGAGTAAACCTGAACATCTACTAGGAATGTTGAATAGAGACAAGCTAGAGGGACCTTTACTCGAGGAATTCAACAGGGACCCCAAAAAGACCACACATTGTCACATGTTCCTCAGGCTTCCCCTATAACCTACCCCAACATAATTACTATATAGCACATCTTATTTTTTTCTCTGTGGGAAAGAAGTACTTTTATACAATAGTATAGGTGTTTTTTCCACACTTAAACACAATGAATATATTCTTGAAATGGTATAAATGTCACAACCAATACAAAAAGGAAGAAATCAGAATAGACTGATATCTACTAAAGAAAGTTAAGTATAATTTAAAATGTTCTTAAAAAACAGAATGTCAGCCCTATTTTCTGGCTTCTTACAGAGAGAATTTGATTAAATATTTTAGAAAGAAAACACCATGTTAAACAAACTCTCTTAGGAAATGGAAAAGGAAAGGACACTTTTCAATTTATGAAGCCGATAAAGCCCTGACATCAAAATCAGCCAAAAAAAAAATTACAAGAAAACTAAGAATTAAAAACCCATAAAAATGTACATGCAAAATTGATAAGAAACAACTTCAAAATTGGATCTATAAATATAAATATAATTATATATCATCATATCATTGTTAAATAATAATCATGTTTAACATTGTTAAATCAATATAATTTATTGTATTGTCATAATAAAAGAGAAAAGTTGTATGATTGTGTCAATAGATGCATAAAGAAAATCTGACAAAATTTTAAACGTAGTTGTGATGGCTTGTGTCTAGATGTTCCCCAAAGCCGCATGCAGTCATAGGTGGGACTTTTTGGAGGTGGTGAGATCCAGGGTGTGCGATGCTGGGATTAAGGATGTGATGCTGAGATTGATTCATAGTGTGGTACTAGGATTAAGGCTTCCTCACCCTGGGTGTGGGTGCTACGTGCCTTAAGGGGTGTGGGGGTAGCCTGGATAAAATACGAGGGACAGAAAGAGTATCCTTGCTGGTTGGTTGTAGCTTTTAATTCGCTGCCTTCCCAGTTTCTGCCTTCTGCCTGCCCTAGGCGCTTCTCCCCTGCAACACCCCTCTGCCACAACACCCTGCCTTGGAGTCAACCAACTAAGGAATAGAACCTCTGCAAAAATGAACTAAATAAACCTTCCTCCCTTAATTTGTGGCTATTGGCTATTTTGCCTCAGAAACAAGCAAAGTAAGGCATAGAACACTCTTAATAATAATTCTGAAAAAGTAGGGATAAAAACAAATATAACCTGAGAAATTTACCGAACAAATCTGCTTTTACATAATTATTAATTCGGATAAATAAACGTGCTGCCCCCACATATTAGGAAGAAACTCAGTTACCTCCTATGTACATCATTATAAGTGTCCCAGCCTGAACAAATGGTAAGAAAGAAGACCACAAAGAAAGTTCTCCTTAGTAAAGAATAGACGTTGTTATATAATCAGTTCTAGAGAACAAACAGAAAAACTGAAAGAACTAATAAGTAAATTTTAGCAAGAGTGCAGGATGCAAGGCAGGACAAAACACTGGGCCTGAGAAGCCATGCAGTGGGGAGCACCAGCCTTCAGGCCAGACCCCGGCCTCACAGGCGCCCTGGAGGAGGGCCCCCCGGTGCTGCTGCGCAATTGAGAACTATCATGACACAGAGAAGCAATGACACAATTGGCCCACCACACATCGGCTGCCAAGGCCCACCTGCAGATGTGTGTGAATCATTCCAAAGTGGAGAAGCCTCTGGGAATACATGCAACACAGTGGGTCACTCTTGCCCCTGCTGCTGAGAACCAGAAAGGTCCAGAGTCAGTGGAGGAGTTGCTGCTGAACAAGGACTCAGAGAACATGAGAATAAAGACTAAGCCTGAGGAGTTGAAGGTCTAGTGAATCAGGGTCACAAGAACCATTCGGAAGCTGTAAACCAGGAGGACCTTGCGCAATACCTGGGGCGATCCCCTGGAAGCCATTCTTCCCTTGACAGTACAGGCTGTGGTGGAGGAGCGCGTGGAACTCTGGAGAGGTCTGCAGCAAGATTCCTGCTGCCTGTGCTGACAGTTGGGGAGAGGACACTAACTGGTTGTGGGGGTCCCAATGCGATGGGAGGCTGGAGAGAAAAAGCTACAAAAATGGCTTTTGCCCCAGATGGCTCACTTGAGATGTTAGTAAAAATTGCCTCCTCAGTATTCTATAGCCGTGATGAGGAGGAGGCCAAGGAGAGAAAACAAAGAGACTGAGAAAAAGCAGCTGCTTTTGCTGCACCACTAAGAGAAACAGACCCAAAGTCTGATTCCCGGGGCCCCAAGAAGAGCTTGATGACTGCATTCATCTGCTACTGCTGTTAAAAGCCAGGCCACCTCAAGAGGAACTGCCCTAAGAGGCCCACTGGGCCATGCCATGAATGCAAAGGTGACCACTGGAGATTGGTCTGTCCTCTGAAGTGGAGGCCCCAGAGAGCAGACGCACCCTACCAGTTAGTCCAACAGGAATGAGGGGGCCTGGGGCATACTCTGTCTTCTCCCTCTGGCCAGACTATCATCTCCATGGAGGAGCCCCGGGTAATCATGACTATGGAGGAACAAGAAAACAGCCTGCTGCTAAACACAGGTGCAAGTCTCTCAGTCCTTCTTTTCAATCCTGGCCTTCCTTCTAGCTGTCACACCTCAGTGAAAGGAGTCACTGGTAAGGAGGTAATATGCTATTTTTGACAACTCTTAGGCTGTAACTACTTGTTAGATCCTTCTTGCATATCTCTGTCTTCCTGAGAAACCACTTTGAAGATACCACCATATATTACAGCAGCCATTGATATTTTCCTACTAATCTATCCATAACTTTGTAATGCTTGTATTCCTATCCTATTTCGTAAATGGATGTATATTTATTATGTGTTTCCTAAAACAACCATTGAGAATAGTTAATGATTATTGAATAGGTCACTCATGTATAACTCTATTTATTTTCTTTAGAAGCCACTTTGAAGATACCAAAGTATAGTATAGATACCAAAGTATAGTATATAGTATCAACAACTATTGATAATCTCCTACCCCTTTTGTCTGTAACTCACTATTATTTGTCTATTTGTTTTCCTGAGAAACTATCTTGTAGATAACAATATGGAAAGCAATAACCATTGATAATTTCCTACCACTTTGTCTGTAATTTCGTAAGCCCGCCCTATTATTATGTTATCCTTCTTTTACTTTTTAAAATAAAATTTTTTTTAAAAAAAAAGACACAACACTGATTCTACTTCTCTACATTAACAACAAAATAATTGGAAAAAGAAATTTAACAGGGGGCTGGGGATTTAGCTCAGCGGCAAAAGCGCCTGCCTGGCAAGCGCAAGGTCGTGAGTTCGGTTCCCGGTACCGGAGAAAAACCAAAAAAAAAAAGAAATTTAACAGAAGCAAAACAGTTTGAATATAACAATAAAATATAAATCACTGAGGTCACAGTGCAATATGCAAGATTTGTGCACTGAAAATTGTAAAACAGTGTTGAGAGAAATTAGGAAAATGCTTACAGGTATACCATGTTTGTAGTTAGGATGTTTAATATTTTTAAAATATCTGTGGATCTACATACTTAGTACATTATCAAACAATGTTCCAGCAAAAGTTTTGGAGAAAATGACAGCATAATCTTAAAGTGTATACAGAAATGCAAAGGAACTAGAATAGAAAACACTTTGTAATAAAAAACTGATTTGCTGACTGCATTAGCTTCCCTGTTGCTGGGACAAATACTCAACACCCACAATTTAAAAGGGAAGGGGATGGTTTGTCTCAAGGTTTCAGAGAGTTCAGTCTGTGGTTGGCTGACTCCAAGGCAGGAGCATCATGGGAGAAGGGCACGGTGGAGCAAAGGTGCACACTTCATGGTAAGCAGGAAGCAGAGCACAAGGGAAGAGCACCAGAGAGAGACAGACCTCTGGATCACACCCCAGTGACCCACCTTCAATTATACCTCTGCTCTTAACAGCGCACTCAGCTCAGAATGTCAGGGGGTGAGCCCGTTAACAGAGCATCTCCATTATCCAAACATCTCTCCAGGAGTGTCTTAGTCCAGTCAAGCTAACCATTAGGATTAACTGGGACAGAAGATTTGCACTACTTGATATAGTGTCAAAATTTGTTCTAAAGCTATCCTCACTAACAAGGATGATATTCTGTATATAGATCAATGGGACAAAATGGAGAATACTGAAAAAGACCATTATGTATATAACTCTATTGTTAAAAAGTATTTTAAATAAAAATACCAAGGCAGTGAATTGGTGAAAGGAGAGACTTTTTAACAAATTACACTGGAAAGATTGAATATTCATTGATAAAAATAACCTCTACCTATCATCAAACACAAAAATAAATTTATAAGCATATGTTGGCACAAAGACTTGTACATAAATATTTTATAGTTTTGTTTCTAGTAGCCTAAAGCTAGAAACAAATTAAGTGTAAATCACTGGGTAAGTGGATTAACAAATTGTGACATTTCTACACAATGGCATGCCACTGAACAGTATGAAGGAGTGAACTGCTGATGCATGCAATGACAGGTATGAATTTCAAAAGCATCACATGAAGTAAAAGAAGCCAGACATAAAAATTCACACTGAATGATCCTACTCAAGGGAAAAGTAAGAAGACAAAACTACCACATGGTGATAAAGATCAGATTTGTAAAGGTCCAGGCTGCACACGGGGGTTACCTGGTAGAGATCTCAAGGGGGTGTCTGGGGGGATGAAAATGTTTTATATCCTGGTTGGTGGGGAGCATACTTTTCCAAACTCATTGAACTTAAAACTGGGTAAAGTATACTACATGTAAGTTATATCTCAATAAAGTTGATTTTTAACATACCTGTTAGTGGGTATCTCTAAGCGAACCACTGGGCTGTGTTTCTAGGACTCAAGGCTCAGCCGTAAACTTCAGTGAGATTAACACAAGGAAAGTCATGTGGCTCCTGTCTGAGTCATGTGGATCAAAATTAGAAACTGTAACCTTTTCTTCTAAGAATTTGGTTTATCTTTTTTTTTTTTTTTTTTTTTGAGATAGGGTCTTGCTATGTAGTTCAGACTAGCCTTGAACTCACTATGTACTCCAGGCTGGCCTTGAACTTGCAGTGATCCTCTTGCCTCAGCCTCCCGCATGCTGGGATTACAGGTATGCACTACCACATGGGATGTAGCATTTTTGAGATTTAAATTAGTTTATTACCTCAGGAACAAAGAGTATTTCATACTCCTTCATTCATGGAAGATTATTACCATCTGCCTTTGTGAGCCCTTTCTCTTATTTTATTACTTGTTTTCTCCCTTTATCTTACATAGACAGTGTTATTTCATTTTACTTGCCTGGGTAGAAAGTCACTTGAAAATTTTAGTTTATATACTGATTATACTCATGTATCCTGCGGTATTTTTGAGATCTTTCCACGTAGCTACCTACAGACTTCCTTTGGTGCTTCTAGTGCTGCATTCTCTGCAGAATAAATTTCTATGGTGTGTGTCAGCCACATTTTACTTATTCGTATCTGACTTGGAGCAATGATCATCTAAGTTGCCTCTGAATTCTAACATTAATAAATATCCTTACAGGTGCACACACCAGAAAATACGTGTGCAGCACATTCCCACGAGGCAAAAGGACTGACACAAGAAAGGAAAAGATAAGTGTCTCTCCCATGGCCACGGTCCAGGCTGAAGGGGATTCAGGGCAAAGATATGCTCTGTATCCTTCTTTGAATTATGAGTAAATTGTAACAAGCTCTTTATGAGATTGGATTTTTCTTGCCTTGTCTGGATGTTTCCAGAGAGTCATCATTCAAAACAGACCCTGCGGTTGTCGATAATCATCCTTAACTATCACTTTGCTAAAATTAGACTTAGGCACTTCAGGGTATCCACAACCACAAATTAAGTTCCATCCTTCTATTTCAGATTAGAGTAAAACCCAAAGAGTGAGACAAATGTGTAGGCTATTGTAGTAGGAAATTAGAGTGTAAAATAAAACAAACAATGGCAGTTCAGAGTCTGTAATAAAGCAAGATGTTGGGTAGACGTGCAATGTTCAGGTCCTGCATGCCTTCGTTGCTGATGTCTTGGAAACTTCTTCCACATCAAACGAAAGGAATCCACACAGCACCTTTGACTCATCTCTGTATAGTACTCTAAGCTAAAAATAAGTATCATAATGAATGTCATGGCATTGCTAATTTATTTAAATGAAAAGATTCCTCATTTGTGAATTTCCATCTTTGCTCAGCCAGCTAAACTTTGCCTGAAGCAGAGAACCCACCAGTGGTCACTGGACTATAACTAATACTACTGGGTTTGTCTCATTAAAGTGATTCTAGAGCTTCTTGGTACAGTAACCATGACCTGTTGTCACCATTTCCGTGGGACATCCCTCAGAAAGACTGGGCTGGATTACAGCGAGCAACTTGGAGCTAAGCATAAGGAGATGGGAAGAACACCAAAACTTCTGCTCTATTTTCTGGAGGAGATGAGAAACGATCAAGAATACTCTAAAGCCAGCCAAACCTGGATTCTGCAAAAGGAAGTTACTTAACCATGCTGAACCTCTATTTTCTTATCGATTACATTGACACCATCATATATTTGTTGCAGAATTATTGTTAATAATTAGAGGCAACAAGTATCTAACACCCAATGCATCTGATAAATGGCTGGTGATATATACTAATGTGGCTCTCATTGGTTTGCCCTCCCTCCCAAAACACAATATACTAACAGGTTTGTAGGTGTCCCCTCAAATTTGTAACCATTGAAACAGGCTCTATGGTCCAATCATACTTCTGTGTGACTGCCATTCTTCATCAAAACTAAGCACAAATATATACAGTTCTCCCTGATCCTTGGAGTCTTGTAAAACGTATACTAAATAAATATATATCTTGTTCTCATGTTCATTCCTCTTTTATTAGAGGTGCCTCTGCCTCATGAACCTTGTGATAAGAGAAAAACCTTTTACGTCCTACAAAAACAAACCAAGAGGGCTGGGGATTTAGCTCAGCAGCACAGTGCCTGCCTGGCAAGCACAAGGTCGTGAGTTCAATTCCCGGTACCAGAAAAAAACAACCAAAAAAAACAAGAAATGAGACAAAACCTAGCTGATATGAAAGGATCATCTGATTGTCTGAATCACTGCAGTCTGATAAAACCTTCTCGGTGATGGGAACAGTCTATGCATGAGTGATCCAACACAGTGGTGATTGCACATACCTGGTGAGTGAGTACTTGATGTGAGGAACTGATTTTTTTTTCAGTACTGGAATTGAATCCAGGACCTTGACACTGAGCTACACCCTCAGTCCCATTTATTTTTTATTTTGAGACAAGTTACCACTAAATCACTAAATTACCCAGGCTGGGCTTTGAATTTCCAATCCTCCTGCCCCAGCCTCCCAGAGTGCTGAGATAATAGGCCTGTGCCATGTCTGGGTGAGGAACTGAATTTTTAATTTCATTTTAGTTAACTGCTATTGAAAGTTAAATTTAAGTAGCCCCATGCATACTGTACTGGACAGCACAACTCTAACCACTAATAGAATACATAATCCTCATGCTGATAAATATTTAATACAGTAAATATTAATATTTAATTAAAATTTCTGACTCATCCATTAAAGAAGGAGGCAATCAACCTAGATCAAAGTGAGATGAAAAGTAAACAGATATTATAACGGTCAGTAGATGCCCAAATACATTAGCAATTATGTTAATTAGAAAAACAAATGTAGAAAAATGAAGATTGTCTGACTGAAATAAGAAACAAAGTTTAACACTATGCAGTTCATAACCACCACACAATTATGAAAACTTCTTTAAATGTAGCCACTCCTCTCTTTTCTTCTTATCCTCTAGAGGTCTCGGTAGATGAGACATCTGGTCAACCTGTTCAATTTCCCTCTATGTTTCAGTCTTTTCCCCCAATTTTTCTATTTATTTATCTTTGCTGCATTTTTATTACTTTTTTCCATCTCTGTCAACAACTCTTATTTTAACTATGATCTACCTATTGTTTGACCTTTCCACTGAATTTTAATCTCAATATTTCACTTCTGGAGCTCTTTTCAGTTATTTTTAAATGCATGTATCCTTACACTGCAGTATCTTTCCTCCTCTCCCCTGTGGCTTTTACTCCTTTCATCACTTTACTTATGCTAAGCCTGGTTATTCTACAGTAGCTTCAGATCATTCTAGTTGTGCAAGCTCATGAGGTTCTAGTACATTTCTTTTCATTGTGTCTAATCATGCTTTGTCATGGTAATTATTTTCTGCTATGATTCATAAACGTTATGCTTGGAAATCCCTTATTGCCCTCCACTGTTGCAAATGTAGCTACAGAGGGTTTTGTTTCTACTGAATACTCTAGGATATTTCCTTGGTGTGAAAGACTGGAGTTCCTGTTAAATTCCTAGAAAGAATGTCAAATGAGACTTTCTATTTGAATATGGAAAAAACTTGGAGCTTTCATTTCTCATAGGAACTTTATTTAGGTTTAGTTTTAATGTTTAGTTTTCTAATTCTTCTCACTGAGACAGAGAAATTCTGAGATCTTGCCTTTAGTTTTCACTGCTTCCTCACGCAAGGCAAATCCTTGTCTTTTGTCCCTAGGAAAGCTTGAAACTCTCACCTCTGCTCCTAAGGGCTACATCCAGACTCTAGCTGCCCTCGGCCCCCATGGCGCCACTGGTAAGACAACTTCTCTGGTTATAATGCTCCTTTGTCACCAGTGACTTTCACCTTACAACAAATGACTGTAGCTACTTTTTAATCCCTAATTTTTAGGTGATTGTAGGGAGTGAGGAGCTCGGCTTTGACTCAGCTTACAGCTTCTACACCTACCCCACGATCTCTCCACCAGGCGTTCTCCTCTGTCTGCCCCCACTCTTGAATTTGTTCTCTTGAATTTGCAAATCTGGACCCAGAAGCTCAGTTAACTTACACAAAATTTTCAATCACACCAATAACATCCATATGTTTAGTAGATCTTCTAAAGATGCATGGCACCACAGAGGTAAGAGAATCTCACTGTAGTGCGCGTTGCCATCGGGTCTTGTTACTCCAACTTCATCCTTCTTCTTCTCAAGACCCTTTGTACTCCAACTTCTCCAAGAGCCCAGAGCCTCCTGCTGTTGTCCTGCTGAGCAGGGTGGGAAGGCTGACTCACCTCACAGAAAGCAGACCTCACTCCATCAGGGCACATGTGCTCTCAAGCCCATGGAAATTCTGGGTAAAGAGTATTTTCCTTGTATCTTTAGATTCTCACAGATTGTCCAGAAAAGACAGAAACAGAACCAACCAATGCCAGAGTTTTTAATTCAGAAAATCATAGTTAATCCATAAACAAAAGAGAAAATAAGCATCAACATCTGTAAGGGTTGTTTTGACATTCATAAGCATATGTAGACACACACTATAAAATGTGTCTGTTGATTCAACAAAAATTTATTAAGCACTTAATAAGCAATGTTCTAGCTTCCAGGGATATAATTAACAGCAAAACTATTTAGCTGCCTTCTTTTCTTGCTGAACTATAAATCTTAGGCAGAAAGAGGCTGTGCTTTGTTTATTCACTGCTGGACCCAAACGCTTAGCAGTATGCTGTCACTTAATGGTATTTGTTGAATGAATAAACCACAGACTATACATACATGAATTACATTGCAAAGATGAAACCTGAAGGGAGTCTCTGGGTGTGCCTTAGTGGTAGAGCATGTGCTTAGCATGCACAAAGCTACCTAATAAAACCATATGAAATCATTCCACAATCCAGTAATTAAAAAGTAATAAAAATATCCTTCTAATTCACGCATGTGGACAACTTTTCCTATCAGTAAAATCTTAATAATCCTGCTCAGTCTTCTCAGCTTCTCATTGCTCTCTCCTTTCCTGGCTTGATTTTATGGTCATCTTTCTGAAGTCCTGTCCTCCGGTGTAACCATAATCACACAGGAGTGCCATCTTGGTTTTGCCTCCTACTTGCCCTTAAAATTCCTCAAAGGAAGATCTTTCTGTGTCCTTGAAAAGAAAACTTCACAGGCCCCACGACTTCCTCAGTTTAGGTAACAGATGGCTCTATGGTCACTCAAGTCACAAACCAGAGTCTCAGTTCAGAAGGTAAAATTGCTTAGGCTAAGCTAGTAAATATCTCTTCAATCTTTATTCAAAGGTTCTGGCCCCTTTTATGCTAGAGTGAGGTGGCAGCAGACTTGGATCTTGAGGAATGGTGGATCAGCATCTACATTGCTTCTGTCCTTTCCCTTTCTCTAAGTAGCTATTAAGTTTTTAAAAGTTAATTTACACACAATAATATTCAGCAGTTTTTTACTAGTCCATGTTTGTAGAACATGGTTACAGTCTGTCTTGGTTACTTTTCTCTCATTGTTGAGGCAAAATACCTGACACCCAAAGTTAAAGGAGGAAAGGTTCATTTAGCTCACAGTTTGTGGAGGTTTCAGTCGGTAACCAGCTGGCTTCAAGGGAGGGTGGAATGGCTGAAGGGCAACCATTCATGGCAGTGGGAGGTAGCAAAAGTAACAAGAGCAGAAAAGAGAGAGAACAAGCCTTTTTTCCTCCCTTACATTGTATGCAGGCTACCTGCCCTAGGGTGGATCTTTTACACCCACACCATCTCTGTGCCCTCCTCCTGCACAGGCTGAAGATGTTCACAAAGTGAGGACCCTGGCCCCCTGCTGAGTCACTTAGTTAAACTTTTAAACTTCTCAAATTGATACATTGTATCAACTACTACACAGTCCTTGTGTGGAGTTGGTACACGTACATAACACATGTTAATTCCTTTCATTCATCTCCTTTCCCCCTCCTTTCTCTCCCTTCCTCTATTTCATGATCCCCTTCCCACTTGAGAAAGATTGATCTCCCATTTCCTGTTATCTTTGATTTTGCTCTTTATTTAGAATTTGGACTTCTCATGTGAGAGTAACCGTTCAGTATTTAAGCTGTGGGTCAGATTTATTTTACATAAAATTATGGTTTCAAGATTCATCCTTTTTCCCACAAATGGCTCAAGTTTATCTTTCTTTGTGGCAGAGTGGTACCCCACTATGTGTAAACACCAAATTTACTTTATGCATTCACTTGATGATGGACCTACAGGGCTGCTTTCAAGATTTAGCTGTGATAAATTGTCCCCTTGCAAACATGAGTATGCACGTGTCACTCTAATACAATATCTTTAACTCTTTTGGGAAGATATCTAGAAGGGGAATAGCTGGGTCAAACGGAATTTCTAGCTTTAGTTTTTTGAGGAATCTCCATACTGATTTCCATAATGATTATACTTGCCGGGGACCTGGCCAAGAGTCCCAATTGCCTGTATGAGAGGTATGTCAAAGGATGAAATAAGAGACAGAGATAAATTTAGTAATGTGTGAAGGCAAACTGGGAGGTAAGAACCTCAGGATGGGCAAAGACAAGGACCTCTTTGGCTGGCCCACCATTGTCTGTGCACCCACACACATTTTCAGAGAGGGTGGTGTACTTTCCCTGGAACAGAGTGGTAATGGCTGTGGGTTGGTAAAAGGGACAAAGCACTCTTACAAGGATGACACCAGGGTCAATAAGGACACTGCTTTTTCCCCAAGCAAAACTTTCACTACTGCTACTACATTGCTCTCAAGATCCTCATGGTCCCCAGCGGGTCTGATCTTGTCCTGTGAGTGCCACCACGACATAGCCATAGGGCCTCAGCTGTGACCAGAACCCAGGGTGTTTCCACGTCTGGCTTACAGCGCAGGAAAAGGATGGCCTTGGCCATACTCTGAACTCAGTTTATAATTTGTGGCCCCCAACATGAACTAGTTTACACTAGTAGAAGAGTGTAATGTAGAAGACTTCCTTTTTCCCCATACTCTTGCTGGCATTTATTATTTGATTTCTTGACGATGACCATTCTTTCTGAGGGAAGACAGAACCTCAGTATTGCTTTGTTTTACATTTCTCTCATAGCCAGAAAAGTTGAGCATTTCTTTATCTTTATTGGTCATGCAACTGATGGGTCTTGACAAATGTACAGTCATTTGAATATCGTCACAATATTGATACAGAACACGTGTATCATCCAGGTTTCCCCATTCTCCTTTTAGTCAGTCCCCTTTAGCTCTGCCAATGACTGATCTGTTTTCCATCCCTGAACATGAATCTTTTCTGGGACTTCATATGAATGGAATTGCACAGGATGAGGTCTTCTGTATGTGGTTTCTTTTCTGTAGCACAATGCTTCTGAGATTCATGCATGTTGTGTATATCAGTAGTCTAGTCTGATTCTTTTAATTGCTAGTTTTATTCCGTTGCATGGGTGTACCATTATTTATTTACTCATTCATTCATTCATCCATTCATTCATCATTTAATATGCAATTTAGTTCTTCGCGGTTTTTTTAGCCATTATGAATAAAGCTACTATGTGGATTCAAATCCAAATTACTATGTAGATATTTGCCTAAATGTGTCCCAGATAATTATTGAAAGTAGGATTTCTCAGTCAGCTTTTTAATATGTAGGAATTGTTGAATACTATTTCAAATGATCTGTACCATTTGTGATTTCCACCAGTTCCATCTCTTCAATATCCTTTGAAGCACTTGATATTATCATCTCTTTCGTTTTGCCATAGTAGACAGGTAATGCTATTTCCCTGTGGCTTTGCTGGGGAGGTGCCCGTACTGCATGCACCTTTACTGCCCCATAACACTGCTGTTCAGTTCCTCAGTAATCAGCTAGGTGTGGTAGCATATGCCTGTAATGCCAGCACTCTGGGAGGCTGAGGCAGGAAGATCACAAATTGGAGCCCAGCCTGGGAAACTTAGTGACTAAATGACACACTATCTCAGAAAGAAAAAAGAGAGAGAGAGACAGAGACAGAGACAGAGAGAGAGAGAGAGAGAGAGAGAGAAAGAAAAGAAAAGAAAGAAAAGGAAAGGAAAGGAAAGAAAAGAAAAGAAAAGAAAAGAAAACAGGCTGAGCATACAGCTCATTGTAAAGGCCCCAGATTCAATCCCCAGTACCACAAAATAGACAAAACTCAGTGGTGCGAGTCTGTGTCTGTCCCTTATGGCTCTTGGACGACAAGTGCATAGCACATTGAGCTTTGTACCTCACCTCTGAGGATAAAAAAACAAAGCAATAATAAATGTGCAAATGTAATGAGGATTTTGGGGAAATGAAGTGATCACTTCAATTAACTGGCACTTGAAACTTATTTTAAAACTCTAGCTATACAGGGGCTGGGGATTTAGCTCAGCGGCAAAAGCGCCTGGCTGGCAAGTGCAAGGTTGTGAGTTCGGTTCCTGGTACCGGAGAAAAACCAAAAAACTGATGTAAGACATACCTACCAAAAAAAAAAAAAAAAAAAAAAAAAAAAAACTCTAGCTATAAAAAGCCTTCATTTTAAACCCTCTTTGTAGCTAATATACATTTATTTTCTGACCTAGCAAAACCATGGGAGTGAAATCATTACAACCTTTACTGTTATTGTCTCTTAGAGGTAATCATTACAGAAATCTATGCAATTGATTTGATTGCACATAATATTTAGAATCAATAATTCATCTACTGTGCAGGAAACCATGTAAAAACATAGAAATAAACTCTCACTCTGCTTATAACCTTCCTAGCCTAGGTGCATTCACAGCTGCCTGACCAGTGAGTTAAATAAACTCTAATTCAATGACAGAAACTTTCTCTGCCCTCCACAATGTGCAGGAAGGGTAGTGTTTTTCTTACAACTTTCACAAAATGTATTAAATATGTGGGCAAAAATAAACTGTAAAACAGAACGAGGAGAAACGGTGAAAATTAGCAAAACAATGTTCTGCTCTCCCTCTGCTGGTTCCCGGGTAGAACAGCTCTTCAAGTGAAACCCATGGCACCCCAGAGACACTGAGAATTACTCAGTGTTGGACTACGCCCGGCAGGCCCAAGCACATCCAGCCAAGCCATCAGTACCTTCTCTCCCTACCAGTATGGAGGGTGAATGCGGAAGAGCTAGCAAGTAGATTCTAGAGGCTTAAGTTATTTTCCAAGACAGCAATTCAAAAAGGGATTTAATGCTACATCTTATATATGCAATATATAATAGCATATTTTATAATTTTCTAAAAGTATGATCCTTATAGGTTGAGATATAGCCTAACACAGTAGGAAAAAAACAGTGCATTTTGAGTTAGAAGAGCTGGGGTGAGATTCGAATCTCCCTCGGACTTGCTGGTTGTACAAGTGCTACAATATTGGTTTCTGCTTACATATTGGTTGTATGACATTGATGTTTCCAGGACTGAATCTCATCAACCTCGAAGTGAAGAGCATATGCAGCTGAATTGTTAGAACTGTTTCCAGTTCTAATATTTTATAATTCCAAGTGCTGTTGGATTACACAATTTTAATGATTCATTCCTGCTTTTTTGTTATACCATCTCGTCAATCTCAGACAAGCAACATGGATGAAACATTCCTGTAGCTATCTGCTTTTCTCCTTAAGGCTGTGTAAACACACTGTGGGCACCCGGATGAATCCTAATTGATACAATAATGACTATGATGGCAATGAAGAGACCTGGAAATTTAATTTGAGCCAGATTCTCTCCTGGCTACATGGGTAGTATTCTGGGTAGGAGCTGTGAGCAGATCTCAGTATTTCCTTCCCCACGCCACCCCCACAAGAGTCTGAAATCTTCAGATGAGAAAAATAAGAAGCTAAAAATGCAGTTCCAATCTGTCCTCCAGCCCAATCACCAGTGAAGAGCCAGTGCCACATTTCCCCAAATCAGCTGACTTTTAAATGTTGTTGGGGACAAGATGAGTGGGAGTCAGGGAGTCAGGAGTTAAGAGGTTCAAATAACAACTACATTTTTCAGATTAATTTGATCTTCAAATATTAAAATATAACACATCATGAATGAAAGAACATGTGTGAGTTGGTCACCCAATATTCCTAGACATAATTGGAAGTCATTAGATAGTAGCAAGAACAACCATAGCTACTAGATACTAGTTATTGAGAGCTTACTACGTGCCAGGTACTACTATACAGGGTTACTTACACATGCATGCACAGTGACACTAATTTAGTCTTATAAACATCCTATATGATGCTATTAACCTGCTTGTAAAAGCAGTAGCATGTGGATGAGGCCATTGTCTGCTACCAGATCAAGCTAGAATCATCCTCATGCTACTGCTTTTACAAGCATGCAAAATGCAAGTTTTGGAGTCTGGGAGACTTCTACCCAGATGTGAGAAGGAAGCATGGCATGCCAGGCAGTGTACCACTGAGAGGGCAGTGAGTGAACCCAATAGTGCAGTAGAGATATGAAGATGTTAAAAAAGCCAGAGAAATTAAACATCTTAGCAAACTCACAGGCAGTGAGCAAAGCCACCCTGAGACAGGGTTTGAGAGCTGAAATCAGCAACACCATAGAGTTTAGGGCTCCCAAGCACTTTGGAGTTCACATCTCACCAAAACTTGCCCTGGGTGCTGAATATAGGATTTAATGTTTACCTGCTGGGTTTTGGTCTTGCTTTGGTCCCTTTCTTTCTATCCTACTTGCCCATTTTTGAATGGAAATATTAGCTTATCCCATTGTTTGTTGGAAGTATTTAACTTTTTTATTTTTACAGGAGCTCACAGTTAAGAGTTTGCCTTGAGTTTCAGAGGACACTCTGGACTTGGACTTTTCACCAACGCTACAATTGTTAAAACTGGTAAATCTTGAAGATGGAAGAAATGTATCTTTTATAAAGAAGTACTGTTATATCTTACATCTAGAATTTTCCCTCAAATTCTCAGTGTTAGATGTATGTTATGGGCAAAGCCTCATGCTGTCGTAGGTGGGGCTTTTCAGAGATAGCTGGATCTGGAGTGTGTGATGCTGAGATCAAGGGTGTGTGATTACTAAACTAGTGCACTGATTGGTTTGGCATTGTTCTCAGTAGGATGAAAGGGGCCCCACATGGGTGTGAGTGCTATGGCCCCTATGGGTGGGCAGGCCAGGTAAGACATAAAGGACACAAAGATAATCTTTGTTGCCATTTGCAAGTCAATTTTGCTTGCTGCCACACTGCTTTGCCATCTTCTGCTTGCTCTGCTTTGCCATGGACTGTTTCTCCTCTGTGATGCTCCTCTGCCGTGTGCCACCCTAGTTTGGAATCACCTGAGTATGAACTGAAACCTCTGCAAACTGTGAGACAAATAAACGTTTTCTCCTTGAACTTTGGGTGTTGGGTACTTTGTCTCAGCAGTGAGAAGTAAGTAAGACAGGTCTTTTCAAAGGTGATTAGATCCTAGGGTGCTATACTCCTAAGCGGATTCGTCCACTAATGAGCTCCACAGCTAGGTGTGCTGTCAGGAGGTGGGCCTGTTCGGAAAAGGCAGGGCAACAGGGGCATGACCTGTGTCCTTTCCCTCACTCCGTCCTTCACTCTCTGCTCTTGGTCATCATGACATAAGAAGCCTCCCCCTGCTGTGCCCTTCCACCACGCCATTCCTACTTTGAAGCCAGCCAAACATGGACTGCTACCATGAACCAAAATAAACCTCTCTTTCTTTAGGTTGCAGGTATTCGGTCTTTTGTCCAGTGATGTGGATAGTGACCAAGGCGGACATACATGAGTCTTTGGGGAACCAGAGGTAGAATGTTGTGATTTAGATCTAGAATGTCTCCCAAAGTCCTCCTGTGTGCAGGCGTGGGGCATGCGGAAGGTGGCTGCATCATGGCGATGTTGTACCCACAGCTGTCCTTGTGTGCTACTTCCTCCTCCCTGGAATTCTGCCCACTACCTCCCTGAGTTCCCATCTCTGTCTTTCCCTGGCCTCCATATGGGTCTCCATGCAGGTCTTTTCCCTGGTCTACACCCTGGAAATCCCTCCAGGTAGCAAATAGGCATTGCTCCAGAATTTTACATTTGTTTCCCTTCTCTTGGAGGTCACAATCCTGCATCTCTTGTTGTCCAAGGTCTCAAAATTATTATTTCATGTATTTTCCCAATTTTCTAGTTCTTTCTAGTAGCAGTGCAATTCTTCACAAGGAAAACTCCAAATGTTTAAGCCTAAATGTTTAAATCTAAATAGAAATTTGAATTGTGTTGTTTACTCTTACAATTCATACTCAGAGATTTTAAAGCCCTTCATAGTTAACATAGTACAGCTTTGGGGGAAATGTCCTCTTTTGTGAGCTTCTGCAGCTGCGCTTTCCAATATGGCAGCCACCAGCCACATGATGCCACTGATCACTTGTGCTGTGGTGAGTTGCCCAAAGCGTAACCACATATCCAATATCCAAGACTCAGTATTTTTTTTAAAAGGATGCAACATACTTATTAGTTTTTACATGTTAAAATGATAGTGTTTTAGAGATTTTGGATTAAAATTATAGTTTTTTATTTTTTTGTCTTTTTGAGGCAGGGTCCCACTGTGCAGTTCAGGCTGGCCTTGAGCTCACTGTAGCCCAGCCTGGTCTCAACTCACAACAATCCTCCTGCCTCAGCCTCCCGAGTGCTAGGATTACAGGCATGCGCCACCATGCCCAGTTTAAAATTATATTTATAAAATAAATCTCATCTGCTTCCTTTCACCTTTTTAATATTTCTACTGGAAAATGTGCATTATTCCCTGTGTGACTCACATTCTTCTGCTAATGGGCAGTACTGCCTTCCAGCAAGCTTTTCTGCTGACAGAGCACTTCCTTGGTTTGTGGAACTCTTCTCCTGGTGAGTTTTCCTGCTACTTTACTGTCTTTTCCTTCTAAGACTCCTCTTCTGATACCTAAATCTGCTGTCCCCACATTTTATTATTGTTATAGTTGATACAAGGCATCAACTTAAGGAGTCCAGAAGCTTAACTAAGTGACTCAGCAGTTCTACATCCTGGGGTGAAAAGGACATGCCCTTATCTCTCTAGGATGTTGTTTATTGTGTTAATTTGAGAAGTTTAAAAGTTCAACTAAGCTGGGCGTGGCAGCACATGCCTGTAATTGCAGCACTCTGGAGGCTGAGGCAGGAGGATCGTTGCAAGCTTGAGACCAGCCTGCACTACAAAGTAAGCTCAAGGCCAGCCTGAACTGCATAGTGAGACCCTGTCTCAAAAAAATAAAATAAAATAAAATAATACAAGGTCAACTAAATGATTCAGCAGGAGGCCAGGGTCCTCACTTTGTGACCATCCTCAGCTTGTGAAAGAGGAGGGCATGGAGATGGTGTGGGCATGGGGTGACAGCCCATATACAATATAAGGGAGGAAAAGAGGCTTTTTCTGCCCTTGTGCTCTTGCTGCTTTTGCTGACTTCTGTGGCCTTGAACAGTTGCCCCTGTGTTCTGCCATTCTGCCTTGGAGCCAGCTGATTATGGACTGAAACCTCCACACACTGTGAGCTAAATAAACCTTTCCTTCCTTAATTTTGGGCATCAGACATTTTGTCTCTGCAATGAGAAAAGTACCCAAGACAATTATGGTCCAAAATTACTCATTGGTGCCTGCTTAAAGAGCGGATTTGCGGACCTCCTATCAGAGATTCTGACCTGATAGACCACCATGGGGACCAAGATTATGATTCAGTTAAATAGAATGACGCTTCACAAATATGGAGCAATTTTCAGCTCTATTCTTCCTCATCTTACCCTGTATATTCCTTGGGAAATTCATCTTCCTAACCTCACCCCATCTCCAAAAATAAAACTATTATTACTCAAAAGCTAACATTTGCCTGAAGTCTTGTCTTCCAAGTGCGATTTCCCTTATGTCTTCAGCTTTCCTCCCACCTGCCCAGTGTGAATCTTCCTTGGCTGTCTCCAATACAGCATATCCAAAATTTAAATCCCAATATCCATTCTCCCCAACTCAGTCCCCGTTTTGTCCTCTCAGTTACCAAAACTCAAACCCTAAATCATCTTCTCCTAACATCTATATTTAATCAGTTACAATATATGCTACTAATTATTCTTGCTTAATTGCCATCCTTTCTAAGCCTTCTAAATTCCTTTGAGCAATGTTTCTCAATCTTGGCTCCACCAAAATACCAGGCAGATAACTGCTGTAGGTGTTGTCCTGTGCGATGTAGGATGTGTAGCAATTTCCCCATCCTTATCCTGTGCTGGAGACCACTACAAAGTGGCTCTGAGCAGGATTTAAAATTAACCAATTGGCATTCCGTGTTCACTTGTGAATCTGTCCAAGGCCGAGGCACCTCATCTGGAAATGGAGGACTCATCGTAAGTGAACCTCTGTGAGTCACTAATCCCTACTAGAACCTGTAGTGGTGCAGGAAGCCAGAAAGCCTCAAAGGACAAGATCACAGCCAAGGACACCTGGGTCAGATCTCAATTAGATAAAGGTTATAGCTGCAGGTACCTTATTCTTCAGTGGATTAACTTCATGCCCGACTTAGAGAAGTCCTTGAGTGATTCTGCCCTTCTTGAGTATTCCCCTCCCTTCTTCTGATAACCAAATAAATACAGTGACCCAGAGAAGGTCGTGGTCTTAGCCCTGAGAGAATGTTGAATTATGTGAGAGGGCTTTGATCTTCCTGGAGCCCTGAAATCATTCCATTTGCCTCTTTTTATTTAGCCTTCGCCGTACACTCATTCAGGAGATTGCGGACCTGATCAGCCTACAATAATTAAGGGATATTATTAATCCTGTAATCCTCCTAGATACAAGTAGCAGCCCCGAGCTGGTACAATCGAAAATGTCTCCAGACATCAAACATCCAAGGGTGAGCAATGGAGGGAAAGGAATCACTTCTCATCCACAGAACCACTATCTTATTTGACTGAGGCCCTCACTGTCAACCATCTGTATGAGGCCAAGAGGTTCCACACCTTGACAGAGCTGTACCTCTCCTTATTCTTCACATTCTTATAGTTTTACAGTTTTCATCAGAAAAAACTCAAGTCTTCTCATATGGCATTAAAATAGCAAAATTTGTCTTCTACTTGCCTCTCCAGGTTTCTATACCAGCCATACCAAATTCCTTTGCAATTTAATTAGACATGGATGAAATTCATAAGATGTGTTAACTGTAGACAGTAAGCAAGCTAGTAGCTTATGAGACAAATGCACAGCTCCTTGGAGTTTTTAAATATAGAACATGAGTAAGCATACACTTTGCTAAACACAGGCAGAATTGTGTTAAATATACATAGTAAGTTAGTAAACTATAAGACATGCCAAGTTAAAATAAATAGAAAATATGACAGAAGAAAGGGGCACTTGAAGCCAAAAGAGATGGAAAAAGTTGTTATGAACAGTCATGAACTGACAACTGTCAACCCTAAATCAGCCACATATCCACACACCGATGACACCTAGAATAGTTTCAAATTTTTCTACCCAAGAAATGCAAATAAAACCTGTGCCTGATTGGCACTCTAACTCATCCGTTCTTGCTGGGAGCAGACGTACTTCTGTGCTTCTGTCCAGTAGAATAAGCATGTATCCTGGCCCTAAAGCATCTTCCATCTGTAGGTCTCTCTCTGAAAACCTCAACTCCAGTTCTCAAGAGCATCTCAACACTGCAGAAGGGCAATGTGACAGACAGGACACATGAGCAGATGACGTAGGTTGCCTTCCATTGCTTGTACACTCTTTTAAGCGTGTCAAATTACTACTATTGTTTCTTCTTGCTTTTCTCTGGCTACTTAAGTTGATTCAATAAGCCCTATTACTAAAGAATCTTCATTTGATCTGTGAGTCTTCTGTTTTCTTACCTGTGGGATACCTTGCTTCGAAGTCTACTTCAAGGCCATCATTAGATCAAAGTTGTTCAAATCAACCCCTAACCCCTTCCCTCCATGGAGACCACTACTAAGCAGCCCTCAGCAGTACTTAAATTAACCAATTGGCTCTTCATGTTTACTTGTGAGTCTGTCCAAGGCCTAGGACCCTTGCCTGGAGATGGGCAGTGGATTCATAGTAAGTGAATCTCTGAGAGTCACTGATCCCGACTGAGGCCTGTCATGGCTGCCTCAAAGGATAAGACAAGGCCACAGCTAAAAACACTTGGCTCCGACCTTAGTTAACTAGGTAAAGACGTAGCTGCAGGCATCTCACTCCTGGGTGGATACCTTCCTGGAGATAACACAGTTACCCTAAGTTAACATAATGTCTTACTTGTTGAAGTTCTTGAGCAGATTTAAAAGGTCCTTGAAAGATTCCCGCCTTTCTTCAGTATTACTCTCCTTTGTTCTGATAACTGAATAAATAGCCTTGACGTCCACTCCTTTGGGAGATTGCCCTGATCAGTTCCCAATAACTAAGGGATAATGTTAACGCACTCCCCTCCCCCGCACCCCCAACCTCAGGCCCTGGCCCAATAGTGCCTCTCATTACATCCGGCCCTGTTTCTCCCACGGAATTATCAGGACGAGCTGTGAGTTTACCCCTCTGTTGGAAGCAGGAGTAGCTTTTACCCCTTCTGTCTCAGCATTCCGGAATACAACGTAACCAACCACAACACGACCAGCAAAGGAACTCTCCCAGGCCCACTCCCCACGGCGTCGGCCCTTCTCCCGCTTGACTAAGCCTGGTGTCGAACGGGGGTGTCGGACCGCGCCGCCGGGGGCGGAAGGCAGGCTACCCGGCGGGCCACAGGGCGAGCGGGAGCAGTGCTCACAGCTCCCGGCCAGCGTGGGCCTGGTGGACTCCTCTCCGCGGCC
>NW_004955476.1:8858386-8882072 GCF_000276665.1 Chinchilla lanigera
GGCGTGAGGACGGCCGTCCCTGAAGGTGCCGCCGCTGCCCTCCGGGCCGGGTGGTCGGCGCTCGCCGCCCCGAGGCCAGGGCTTCGCAGGCGGAGGCCGAGGTGTAGAGTGTAGAAGAACTTTGTAGGTAATGTGCTTTGACCCGAACCTGGGGCGTGTGGACCAGCTTACCCCTGCTACAGTCCAGACTTTATTTTGTAGGAAGTGAAAGTAGTTTTTATTCAACAGCGCGTTTACAGGTCCCTTTCACACTCACTCAGCATCTTTGTGTTAATGAGTACTGTCTTGGTCGGCTGCGCCTTGCAGAACGGGTTATAAAGTTACAGCGGTGGTAAGGGAAGTCGTCATTTGGAATCTATTTTGTCTCCTCCGCCCTGCACATACGGGAAGGAGAGGAAGAGCCCCCTTAATCCTCAACTCCCTCTGGGCGTTTATTCCCTGTTACAGGCCATTTCGCTGGCGGTTCAGCGGTGGAGAACTTCAGTCGGGCAAGAAGCCGCCTTGTACGAGGTTGGTAAACTTCCCCAACCCTTGCAGTGAAGCTGAATAGTTCCCTGTGTTGGCCATGTTCAAACTGTGAGGAACCAATTTTTGTTTTACTACTTAATGTGTGTGATAAATACGCTGTACGTTTATTTCGTTCTCTCGATCCTTTTGGTCGTGCTATGATAAACGTTAATCTCAGAATCACACAAACCGTACTATATCATGATTCTGAAGAAGTGATAAGCAGGAGAAAGTCCAAAGTGCAGAATTTTTACAGAAGAAAATGTCAGACAGTTGTGGGCTTAGCAAGGTGAGACTATGGCCAAGGATTATTTGGTGGAAGGAGAGGAAGGAACTAGGTGGGAAGAAGTTGCGGAAAGATCTGAGGCGTAGCAAAGAAGTGAATTGCTAGAAAGCAGTGGGAGAGGAAGTGAGAAAGGGGCGCCTTGCCCTGGGAGTAGACCAGGCCGGCACCTCTCTGGAGGGCGGGTGTTTGCAGGCCGTGTGGCGGATTGGCAAAACTTCAGGGACCTGGGGAAGATTAATTTTGATTAATAAGCCTTTTGTTGTAGTTGGCTGTTGGGTACAAGCTGTTCAGGAAGTCAGTCATGAATTCAGACCTGAAGCAGAAACTGGAACTGGGAGGGTTTTTGTCTGGCCTGGCTAGAGGTAAACAAAGGGCATCCTACGTTTTCTATCAGGGCATTCATTATGGCCATTAAAGAACCAGCGACACAGGGCTCAGGTAGAATATAACTTGTCACAGATGTCTGTACACAAAGATCTTAGGAAACTCACCAACCCATTCAGGAGTTCAGTGCTAGTCTTTGTAAATCTATAACAATAGGTGTAGTTTTGATAGTATTTGAACACTTGGGTTTCATATGCACTATGGTGAAATCTTCCAAAGTTTGGGGAGGAAAATCCAAATTAATGATATCTAAATTAACAACGGGTTTTTTTGTTCATTATCCATTACAGGAAACAAGATTCTTTTTTCCCTACCATTGAAGGTGCTAGATATACTGACCAAAATGATTGGCTGAAGCAAATAGATCTTTTCCTTTGTGAAAAGATAATTTTCCAAAAAAGGAAAGGGAGGCTAAATCATGACTGTCACATTCCTATAGATGAATACATATTGAAAATTCTTTCATAACTCATCAGTCAGGTAACTGATAAGATACTAGAAATCAGTCTGAAGAAGCACGGACACAGTTTTTGTTTTTGTTTTTGTTTTTGTTTTTTTTGTCTTTTTGAGACAGGGTCTCGCTGTGCAGTTCAGGCCAGCTGGGGGCTTACTTTGTACCCCAGGCTGGTCTCGAACTCTCAACAGTCCTTCTGCCTCAGCCTCCCGAGTGCAGGGATTACAGGCGTGTGCCACCATGCCCGGCTAACAGACACAATTCAAATGATTGAATTACCTGCAGGAGTGCATCACCAGCTGTAACACATTTATAAATTGTCTGGGCATCTCTTTAAATGCGGATTCTGATTCAGTGGGTGTAGGGCAGGCCCTAAGATGCTATTACTACCTTAGGTCCCAGTGAATGCCAGTGCAGGATCATAGATGATAAATACCAATATATTGCTGACTGCTGATTAAGGACAGGTTAGGCAGGTTGTCATCATGGAAGAACAGAGCCCTGTGCTATAGGTGAAGAGAACAAATGTCTGTTTAAATATTGTAAGCTGCAGGCCAGATCACAAACCAAAATGAGCAAAGAAACAGTTGCTAGGAAACAGATCCAAAGCAGAACTTTAACTTAGACAGCTCTTAGAAAGAGCTGGAAATGAGGACACTGCACAGGACAACAGAGGAGGAGGGACTGGAGAGTAGTTTGTAGAAGGCAGACAGTGACCACTTAAGATAGACCACTGCTTGAGATTTGTGCTTTGTGATCGACCCTGACTTTTTTTAGCAGGACCTGAGCAGACTGCCTAATCATGGTTCAGGAAGCTAACCTGCGTAGGGCTTTAAAAATACAACTGCCTGCGCTTAGATGTCTGCCTTTTATCCTGACCATTTACTCAAGGGAGGGGTATTGATATGTCAGTGAGTTTTAATCCATGGGCAAACATTTCTTACTGCAGTAGACAATATATTTTCTATCAGATAGGATATTCTAGTTTTAAACTCAACAGTTCCTATAATTTGTTCAGAGATAACTTAGTTTTCTTTTAGTGAAGGTAAGAGACCTAGCACTAAAGAAAGAGCTCTACTTACTAGAAGATGCAGAAAGTGGTATATCAGCTTTAGCAAACAAAAGTACAGAAAGCTCAGTTCAATTTGAATTTCAGACAAGTAATGAATTACTGTTTAGCAATATTTGAGGCATAAGTACAGTAAAAGTTACTTGTGCATTATCAGAAATTCAACCTTAGCTGAACATTTAGTATCTAGCAGCAGTTGTAGATAATTCCACCCAGCAGTGACTTCTGAGAGATAATTGATTGGAAAATAGAACATTTACAGTAATTATGCAGGTAGTTTAATTCCTACAAATCTTCCTTCAAAAATTGTAATAGTGTTTCTGTGAAAAAATGGCTCCAGCTCAGAGGTAGAGTGCTTGCCTGGTATACACAAGACACTGGGTTGGATACCCACATCACACACACAAAAAAATTATAATACTCCAAGGGCCTGGGCTTGGAAAAATTAATTTACTAAATCACAAAATACTCATCAAATGTAGATAGGGTAGCCCCAATTTGAGCACTAAGAATTCATTTTTTGAATAAAAAAAGTTACTGATTAGTGGTTACCAGTTGTGATAGTTACCTGCAAATAGGATCTGTGGCATTAACAAGACTCTAATTTGAAAGTGGCCTGTATGTCTGTACATAGGTGAGTGGATGGAGAAACTGGTATTTATACACAGCAGAGTACAAGAAGTTTGAGTCATTTGTCAGAAAATGGATGCATCTTGACACCTTTCTGTTAAGTAAGTCAGACACACAACCTTATATATTGCAGTTTCTCTTGTATGAGAAACTCAAAGTACCAATAATTTAAAGACCAAAGCATAAGGTAGGTAATAGGGAATAAGAAGATAAGTCTTTTGCGTATGAGAAAGGGGACCAGGAAAGAGATGAGGGGGGAAGAGGGGAAAGGAAAGTATAAACTATTAAGATGTGTCACATGTATGTACCTACTCCCCATGAGGAATGTAATCATTACGTACTGCAAACGTGAACTAATAAAATTTTTTGTAAAATAAGATACTAACCATTAGCAATTTCTGTAATTGGTACAAGATGGTTGATCTACTTTCCCTTGTATTGACTCTGAAGGTTAGGCCCTGATCCCAGTTTTGCTAAGATGTGTTGCCACATAGTTTGTCCTTCTGTAACTTATCTCGCTCTTCCTCTTTTCTGTGCCTTAGTTTATCTTAACCCAGTTTTTCTCTATGAAGAGAAAAGGTGTAGTAGTATGATACAAGCCATTTTATTTCATGAGATTGGGTCCTGTATTTGCTAAATTTTTAAATTGACTAAGATAAAAGAAGATACATGCACAGTTTCAACTGGATTTACAACTTTGAGTTAAAATATTCAATAACATTTAGCACTTTAACATGTTTTTTTAGCTTTCTAAATTTAGTATTTTGACTTAAAACAGCAGTGTACATTCACCAGTCTTTGTCACAGGAGTCGAAAGCCTTTTCTTTGTATCTGGTTCTACTAACTGCTGTGTCTCTGCAGAAACCATCCACATCAGAAAGTTTCCAAGGTTTCTTTTTTCTTTTTCTTTCTTTCTTTTTTTTTTTTTAAACTAGGGAGCAAAGCTTAGAAACACTTGCAAAATTGAGAATCCTAGATTTCACGATTCCCCACCACCATCCAGACTTCAACGGTTTACATCTTTTTTTCAGCAGGATTTTTTCATGTCATGTGTGTGTTGTACCTTCTCTTTTGTTTTAAATTACCATGCGAAGTTTCAGACAGCATGTATGCAAAATAGTGGGCCTTGTATACCTGTAACGAGACACTATTTTCTGTAAATCTGTGTGGAGGAAAATTTCCTTCCTCCTCAACCTTGTCCACACAGTGACTGTTACGTTGTGCGTATTTGAGTGTGTATTCATGTTTCACCCGTAAATCTTAGATTCTATTTCATGTGTTTAAAATTTTACGTTAAGGATATCTTAGATAATTTATGGCAGTTTTTTCCAGTAATGAATTGACTTTGAGGTTTACCTGTGTTGACTCCTGTAATTTATTCATGTCAGTTGTTATGTAGGAGTCCCCTGTACAGTAATGCACGTTTCTCAACCTGTGGTACAGTTAGGGTCTCTTATTTTCACCAGCTGAGAGTCCTCGTGTATCACTGGCTCACCTTGGAGAAACACTTCCTCTGGAGCACAGCACCCAGAAGTGGAGGTGCAAGGCCCAGAGTGTGTGCACTAATTCAGTCCTGCTAGAAATGGCCAGACCCCGCCTGAAGCAGTCGAGGCACCTTCCATCCCTGGCAGTAGAAGGGGAATGTTAAGAGTCACCCACAGCTTAGCCCACACAGGAATATCATTTGTTGCTTTTTTCAAGCAAATGTTTGAGAAATAGCATTTGATTACGTCTCTGAGAACTGAGGTGTATTTGTATGCATTTATTGCCTTGTCCTCTGTAAATTTTCTGTTGGAAATTGTTTAGTTTTCCGTTGGGTTTTATTGTCATTTCTAAATCAACTTTCAGAAATCAGGAGCTTTTCAGATACTTGGCAACATGACCTAACAGTGCCTTTTAGGTTCGGTTTCTCTCCGCTAGTTACACACCGATGAGTACCACTGGCATATAATCAGATGTGTCAGGCTTTTCCTTTGACATTTGCTTTCTTGTTTGAAAACTTTTCCCAACTACTACGTCATATAATCTTCTGTTTTCTTGTAAGCAGTTTTAATTTTTCTTTTCATGTGTAATCTTTTAATCCATCTGTAATTTATTTTTATTTGTGCAGAAGACATCTGATTTTTTTCCCATATGTTTAGCGGATGAAAATCCTTGCCACATTAGTGTGTAATATCCATGACTTCTAGTACTGTTTGTCATACCCAGCTCCTCATCCATTTGTATATACTGTCACAGTATCACACTTCTACTTATAGCTCAATGGTACGTCAGTAACTTTATTTTTCTACAAGATTTTCTGGGACCTTTACTCTTTCGTGTAGACCAGTGTTCTAACTTCCACTGGAGTGGTGGGTAGAATGTCTGATGGGATTTTGATTGGGATAGCATTAAATATGTAGATGAATTCCTGGATAATTAACATATTTACTGTATTCGGGCTTCTCAAAATGCCTAGCTTCATTTATTTATGGTCTTTCATAATTTGCTTCATAAATATCTTGCATGTTTTCCATAAGATATGCTGTGTGAGGTCTCTTACAGTGGTTTTAGTTTCCTGCATCCCTGCTAAATTCTCTTAGCTAGTTGTAGTAGTTTATTGAACCTCATCATTCTCTTGTATTTGTGTCATCTTCGTGTGTTTCTTTCTTCATTTCAAACCTGTACCTTTTAATATGGTCTTAAATAGAAGCTGTAATAGTAAGTGTTCTCTAGTTTTGATTTTACAAACAGTGCTTCTCATACTTGATGAATGAACATAATATTGTTCAGCCAGGCATGGCAGCACATAGAGACTGAGGCAGGAGGATCTAAGGCTGAAGGCGGCTTATTGAGGCCTCATCTTTTTTTTTTTGTCTTTTTGGACAGGGTCTCACTGTGCAGTTCAGGCTGACCTTGAGCTCACTTTGTAGCCCAGGCTGGCCTCGAACTCAAAAGGATCCTCCTGCCTCAGCCTCCCGAGTGCTGGGATTATAGGCTTGCGCCACCACACCCAGCCTGAGGCCTCATCTTAAAAAATAAAAAGGTTAAGAATGTAGATTAGTGATAGAGCCCCCATGGGTTCCACCCCTAATACTAAGTAAATGTTAATTGTCGACTTCTGGTAAATACTTTCTATTCCTAGTTTTCTGGAAGTTTTCTTTTAAGCAAATGTTAGTTTTATCAAATGCTTTTTCTGCTTCCCAGATAAAAGAGTTTACAGCACAAACCTGTCTTTAATGCTTTCTCTAGGGTGATCAGCATATGACCCACGAAGGTGAGACCTCCAGACAGAATAGCACGGGGAGAATTTACTTGAATCCAGAATGATGGATCCGTGCTCAGTTGGAGTCCAGCTTCGCACCACAAACGAGTGCCACAAAACCTACTACACTCGGCACACGGGCTTCAGGACTCTGCAGGAGCTGTCATCGAATGACATGCTTTTACTTCAGCTCCGCACTGGGATGACGCTGTCTGGGAACAATACGATTTGCTTCCATCACGTAAAAATTTACATTGACAGGTTTGAGGATTTGCAGAAGTCGTGTTGTGACCCATTTAACATCCATAAAAAGCTAGCCAAAAAGAATCTGCATGTCATTGACTTGGATGATGCCACTTTTCTGAGTGCAAAATTTGGAAGGCAGCTGGTGCCTGGTTGGAAGCTTTGTCCAAAGTGTACACAGATCATCAATGGAAGTGTGGATGTGGATTCTGAGGACCGCCAGAAAAGAAAGCCGGAATCTGATGTATGTATAGTAGTCATTGTGTTCTACAGGTGACATCTACAGTGTGGAAGTTCAACTACCTGCAAGGAAATCAGTTCACATTATTCATTAGAAAATTCAAATTTTAAATGGGTAGGGTGGAGTAGATGGTGTTTCACAGTGTTTCCCTGTACCCAAGCTCAAGATTGGGTGATAAAGTAGGTTTGGGAAAGAGTGAACGAGTGAGCCCATTCCGAGGGGCTTCTAGAACATGCTGTCAAAGCCAGGACTGGCATAAGTTGATTTCTGTTCTAATAACAAAGTAAACATAATATGCCAGTCAGCAAGGGACTGTGTACCAGGAAAAACTCCTCTTTTGTGAAGGCCTTGGAGGTCACTGCTTTAAATGGGGATCCGAGAAGTGATTTGTAATACTTAATTTTCATTTCAGTCTTTCTTTTTTGGTACTATGCCATTCTCGTTTGGGTTTTTACATACTTGTGACTTTCCTTTGCTTCCAGCTATTGTTCTGGTCAAGGCTAACTTAAGGTACCCTGTGGTCAAAGGGCATACATTTTTACACTGTGAAGTGTTGGTATTTGATACCTCTCTTCCCTCTCCACACGCCTGCACGCACGTCATCTAACCGTAAAACCAGAACAGCCCAAGATTCCACAGAGCTGTCTTTCACGTGAAACAAGGACAAGTATCGTCAAGTACATGTCTCAGAATTTTTGCATAACAGTCATTTCACACTTCTTTGCTGGAATATTTTTCACCTCTTTTCTTTTTAATTAATAAACCAAATTAAAAAATAATCAGTATTTTTAGTTCTATGTATTACTTCCTTTTGTCCTCCTCTCACAGCCATCTCTCCAGGGCCTAGTGTTGATTTTTTTGAAGTTTCCATCTGTTCTGTGGTCCACGTTTGCACTGGGTAATGGTCACCTCATCACGGAGAGCTGGCGCATGCGCGGAACACGTCTTTCTTTTTTCTCGTGGATGGACGCTGTCATTGTCCGTGTCTTCTCCCCAGCCCATGGGTCTATTTTGCTTGCCACCCTGCCTTTTCCACCTAGTCCTGACCATGTGTGTACGAGAACATTTGGAAACACCATTTACTTTTGCTTCCCCAAGTAACAAACACGAACTCTTAAGCACAAAATTTTATCTAACCAGAGCTTTTTAAAATATTACAGTACAATTTCCGAATTTGAAACCAGATTCTCCCCTCTGAGGGATCCAGAGTTGCTCCCAGCAGCCCGGGCGATGTGCCCTTGGCTGTGCACAGTCCCTCTGCCTCCCCGCCACACCCCAGGACAGCAGAGGGACAGGTCCCCAGTGCTAATTCTCTGCTGCCCCCCTGTGCCACAGACCAACACTGAAATAATGAAAATGCTTTCAGTACGTTAAACTATAAAGTTGGAATGTAGTCCGAAGTGATGTAAATTTTCCTGCACTTGGCCTTTGAAACCTTTTTCTTGAGTGTACGTGTGTCCCCATGTTCCCAGCTAAGGAATAATCTGGGTTAACATTGAACTATTTACTTACTGTCTGACGTCGAGATTTGAATTGCCCATTTGCTTATCTTTCTTCAGGGAAGAACTGCTAAAGCTTTAAGGTCTCTCCAGTTTACAAACCCAGGAAAGCAAACTGAATTTGCTGCGGAAACTGGGAAAAGGGAAAAGAGAAGGCTCACGAAAAACACGTCCGCTGGTCCAGACAGGTGGGCTGTGTCACGACTTGCCCTTCACATCTGCCTTATCCTTTATTTGTCTTTCTGAGTTTTCTGTATAAATATTTTAAATCAGGTAACAGGAAATTCGTAAAAAAAAAAACCTCCAGTGGTCTGTCTTGATTTTATTCATATAAAATTAAAGCATCTCTTTTAACTCAAGGTTTATTGCTAAGAAGGTAGCAATAAAGTGGGCAAGATATGGTGGAAACATACACCTGAGAATTGAGGTAATGCAAGTCTTGAAAGGCAGTGATGATATTTATCCATAGGTCTCAGCTCTGAGTAGCTGCCAGCAGGTAATTACACCATGGAAATGCAAGATTGCTTTCTATTTTTTGCATATCTGAAACAGAATCAGTTCTGTTACTATCAACAGAAATGAGTGGAAGAACTAAATTGTTTAAAATATGACTTAAATTGAACATTTCTAAAATACAAATAGCAAACAAATATTAGTAGTACAACATCCAGAATTATTTTTAAGTGCAATCTACATTTGCCTATGTCAAATTTATTCCATCTGTTAAAATTTTCCATTAAGTGATTTATATATTTGTAGCCTAGACTTTTTAGAGGCCATTAAGGAATAAGTGGGTTAATTACATTATAAGAACCAGAAAGTTAATACACTGTGACGAAAATAAAAATTTAATATTTAAAAAGCAGGAAGAGATTGGTAGCCAGTAAATGAGCTACTGTTAACTCTTTTTGTTCATAGTAAAGGAAAAAGCATTTTAACATAAATTAAACTCAGGTGGGGGAAGTTCTCGTTCGTTTTTTGTTGAGTGTTACAGTCAGGCATTCTGGGTCTCTCTCCACCCTTGGAGCTGGGTCACCTCTTGGGTGTAGAGTTAATTCGCTGATGGTAGAGGGGGCCGTACAGAGGCCTGGCAGATACCGCCTTTGCAGGACCTCATCCCTGGTCCGTATATTCTCTCAAACGCTTTTCGTTAACCTTCATGTCAGCTGCGATCCACAGACAGTGTGTGTGAGGTACAACCGATTGTGCTTCTCTTGCAGACAAGTCATACCAGCCAAGAGCAAGGTCTATGACAGCCAGGGTCTGCTGATCTTCAGCGGGATGGACCTCTGCGACTGCCTCGACGAGGACTGCTTGGGGTGTTTCTACGCATGCCCTGCCTGCGGGTCGACCAAATGTGGAGCTGAGTGCCGCTGTGACCGCAAGTGGCTCTATGAGCAAATAGAAATCGAAGGAGGAGAAATAATTCACAATAAACATGCTGGATAACTCATGTTACCGAACTGTGGGGTCTTTAAGGTCCTCTGTCTCTTTCTAAAATTCTGTTCCTCTTCAGATATATTTTAGGCCTTAGAGTCAAACAATAAAGATTTGCAAACCACCCCAGTGTGCAGTCAGTTGTATTCTGGGTGTCCTAAGACTCATGTGATGTAAATTCAGGTGGACCGTTTCCAGAGGTCAGTTTTAAGCCTGTGAGGGTCAGCGTAACTGTTAGGGCGTGGGCAGTCCACTTTGCACAGTTCCCCTGGGCACCACGTTCAGTGACCAGCTTTTAGCTGTAATAACACCAGCCTCTTAACTGTGATTCAGATACCAGATACTGCAGTATCAGCTGTTAACCACATGGATTTCTGGCTCACAGGCCCACAGATCACCTGGGTCAATAACAGCTTGATCTGACAGTAAGGGTCCAGTCATACTATTTTCAAATTCTCTCAGTGATTCATCCCTGTGTATCTGTTCCTTAGGTCACTCATAACAGCATTTACAAAGTTACGTCATTGTCACATAGGTGATGCTTTACAAAAGTGAATACTCAAAGAATTTGCCAACAAAGATGGAAGTGCAACAAAGGAATGAACATGGAGTGGAGTCTGGAATATAAATGGGGTTGTAGAAGCGTTGATAACTGCCCCTGTCCCTGAGATCATACATAGGCCTCTAGAGGGACTTGGTGAAGGCAGACTCACCAGAATAAGGAAAGTAGTTGTGATGAAGGTGTCTGTCTCCGAAGTGATCACAAAAAGCTTCACAGTCAGAGCATTTCCTGTGAGTAACCATGCACACCGTTGACAGCACAAACAATAAAATGGTGGAAGCCAATCCAAACTTAAAAGAAGGACAGGTTACTGTGGTGTACAAAAGATAGGTACTCAGCATCATTACTTAGCAAAAAGACCTAGCACCTCACTGGGCAGCGTAGCAACTTGGACCCTGTCTCAAAATAGAAATGCTGGAGCTGTAATTGGTGTAGAAGCCCTGGGTTCAGTCCCGAGTACTGGAGGAGAAAAGCTCTGTAATTCTCAATGATTAAGCTTTTATTTCCTTCTACATTTATAACTGATGAGTTTTTAATATTTGCAAAGGTTTTTAAATGTTGTGGGACAATCCTCATGTTCATGATTTATTTTCATGGTCCCACACTACCATACAAACGGGTCTATGTAACAGAAAAACGCCTATTTCAGGGAAAGCATCTCAAAGCTGGCTATCTGAATAATCTGTATGCCTAAATGCTAAATGATTTCTTCTGATTTCATATAAATGTTTTAGTGCTCAGTCTTTCAGTGTTTACAGTATGCATTCTTTGTGAAAATTTATTCTTGAGAACAAAAAACTGTAAAGCGGAAGTATACATACAATACCTAGACACACATTTTATCTGTGGCACTGAAATTATATGGGGGGATTAACTAGGATTAAGGGGTCTAAAAATGTTCCTTAAGAGCGATACGAAGTGGTGGAGAGGAGCTGGTTAAGATGGGGGGTGTCAATACATGTTTTGAACACTGAATCTTGGTGTAGGTGTTTGTATGGGCTTTGTTAGAACAGGACAGATAGTATCTTCCTTCTACACTTCATGTTTTTAAGTCATCTTCCTACCATGCAATTTTGTCTAAAAACTGTTATCACCTCAGACCTGTTTTGTTTTCTCTAAAATAGGATCTTAGTTAATCACATGAACTTTTAGCAAGTTTATAGTTGTTGAAACACTTGCCTTTTCATTACTGGGGATTAAACCCAGAACCTTCACACCAGCTGTATCCCTAGCCTTTTAAAATTTCTCTGTTTTGAGCAGTCTCACTGAGTCACCGTGTTGCCCAAGGTGGACTTGAACCTGTGATGATCCCCTTGCCTCCACTTCCCGGAGTGCCAGGAATGCACACGGGCTCCACCATGCTCAGCTGACTGAAACACTATACTGTCAATTTGAATTGACCACCAGAGGTCCATTTTTATATTTCTATTTTCTATCTCCTTCAGCACTGGCTTTACCATGTTATTTTCTTGTTCTTGGCTCCTTTTTGCCCCTCTGTTTAATCGTTTGCATTGCCTGATGGATTAATTCTGTTGGGATTCGTGGAATGGTAGTTCTTGTTATCTCTAGAAGGACCTTCAGAATACTTTGGAGTGCTAGTTGAGTGTTCGTGAATCTCCTCGGGTGTTCTTTGTCATGGAAGTATCTTATTTCTCCATCAATTTTGGAAGAGTTTTGCAGGGTACATCAGTCTGGGTTGGAGGTTGTTTGCTTCGGGGGCTTCAAATACTTCACCCCAAGCTCTCCTTGACTTGACGGTCTGTGTTGAGAAGTCTGGTGTGATTCTGATGGGCTTTCCTCTATAGGTAATGTTTCTTTTTGCTAATAGCTTTTAGTATTCTGTTCTTGTGTTGAATTTCTGGGATCTTGACTACTGTATGCCTTGGTATAGATTTTTGTATGTATGGCTGATTGAAGTTCTATATGTGTCACTTGTCCTTATGTCAAATTCTTTTCCCTGCCAGGGAAATTTTCTGCCATGACTTCTGTAAACAGGTCTTTTTATGTCATTTGTGCTCTCACCTGCTTTTTCATTGACTCCGATCAAACTTATGTTCTTCTCTGCATCATCTAGCAGCTGCTGGATTTTTCATGGTCCCTCACTATTTTTAAGAAATCTTTCTTTTCATAACCACTAACTGCATCCTATTCTTCTGTATCTGATATTCTGTCCTCACATTGGCTCATTCTGCTGCGTATACTTTCAGTGGAAATTTTAATCTGCATATCAATTTGTTTCATGGATTCCGTTTATTTCCTATGTTGGGCTTGCATGGTTTCCATCATTTTGCTAAGATCCTTTTTTTTTTTTTTTTTTAATCTGTATCTGCTCAAGAGTCAGTGCATGTTTTCACTATGGTCACCATCTCTTCAGGTATCTGAGAAGTTATTTCTGATTTGAGTTTTTCTAGAGCCTCATTCATTTGCTTTGTTATTTCCACTGTGACCACTTCAGAGAGTCCAGGTGGGTGGCTTTCAGATTGTTTATCTCATGCCCCCCTGGGTTTGCCCTTGGTGAGCTGGAAGTCTGGATGTTCCATCTTGTTTAAGTGTCTTCTCTTTTTTTTTAAATTCTTGGCTTGATGCTTGTAAATTGGCTGTGGCAAGTACCTTTATTGCTAGTATTTAGAATCCATAGGAAATGACTACTTCTCAGAGGTATCTTCCAGGTGTAGCTGGATTGTGGATTTTGAGTCTGCTGTAAGAGCCTACCTCCTCAGTTTGTTGGGATGAGAAGTTGCTGCCTGTCTGCCCAGCCCTTGGTTCTTAGAAACTGGCCTATAGTTTTTTTTATGACCCTTAGGCAACCTCAGTCTTGATAGACCAGAAAGAACAACTGTTTAGAGCAATGATGTCAGTTTGGCTAAAGTCGTACAATCAGCAGTATTAGTAGCATCAAAAACAGTCTAGAAAATGACAAACTGAGGTAACCATTAATTTGCCACCTTTAACTGTATAAACTACATTTGTGGTTATCTAACAAAATCTAAAACAAACCAGAAATTGTGTAAAGTTGACAAGCCCTCAATATAGCAGTTTTACCCTCAGGGAAGAACTCTATATTGAAATTTAAAAGGGGAGAAATTTAAAAGAGGTTAGGGGAAAAAATAGAGAAATAAAAGGGGAAGAGGTTAGAAGCAAGGCTGGAGGACAAGGAAGATCATGCAAACTGTGGAGAACTGGTGGAGAACAAGACAGGAGGGGAAGAGAAGGAAGGAAGAAGAACAGAATTGTACAGTAACAACAACCACCACAAAACCACAAACCATGATCATACTCATAAAAACAAGAAGAAGAACAAAAAAATGTCGTAGACAGCAGGGCACACAGTCTAGATCTGAGTTCATTAATCCCAGCAAGCGAGCTGTAGTTTTAGTCCCACTGAAGTTCAGGCTGTTTGTGGTCATGAGGCTGGACGCAGACCCATTCAACACGCAGCAGTCCACGCCCCAACCCCCAGCTTGAACTCAGCTCCCGGACTTGCTGCTGACTTGAGCTCAGCTCCCTCACCCTGACACTGGGAGCTGCTAGATGGAGCCGCCCCGTGGCTGGTCTGAGTGCCTCGCTCAGTTGGGCCCTCTCCAAGACAGCTCCCAGCCAGTCGCCTTCCCCTGGGGGATGTCTGAACCTGAATAACTCAGCAGCCACTGCAGTCTTCTGAGTCTGTTGTTCTGTTCCACGGCTGCCTTTCTCCCAGGAGGTCTTGGGGGTGGTCAGCAGGCACCGCGGTTCTGCAGGTTCGAGCTGCCCCTCCCATGCATGAGTCAAGGCTCAAGGAGAAAGTGGCACCTGCCACCTCCTCCTCCTTTGTTGAAGTCTCTCTGTTCTCGTGGGCGTCGATTCTTTTTTTTTTTTTTTCCCTGTACCAGGAATTGAACTCATGACCTTGTGCTTGCCAGGCAAGCACTGTGCAGCTGAGCTAAATCCCCAGCCCCCGGGGTTCAATTCTTGCTTCAGATCCTTCCTGGGTCCTTCTTTCTTGTCTTCCTCACACTGCTATATTCCAGTATCTGAACACCAAATCTTGGAGAGGCTCTTTCTCTACTGCTCACCACTCCGCCCTCTCCCTGAAAGCCCAGCACTGGTTTTACTATGATGGAATGCCATTTTCAGCTTCGCAATTTGTAACGCATTAGGTATAGTGTGCCCAAAACTCCTACATGTTCAGAGGTGGAGATTTTGAAAGGTGATTGGATCCTTTGGGCACCATGCTTTTCTTGAATTAATGCACTGATGAGTTAAGAGCTGGACTCGCTCTTAAGAGGTGGGGCTAGGCCTGCTGTAAGGAAGCAGACCCTGGGGTCATGACTGGAATTCTTGTCCTGAGCTTCTCCCTTCTCTCTCAGCTTCCTGGCTGTCATACAAAGCTTGAGCGCTTTTTTACCATGCTGTTCTGCCTGGGAGTTAGCCAAGTATAGACTGAAACTGTGACCCAAAATAAAACTTTTCCAGGAGATGGGTATCAGGTTCTTTGCCCCAGCAATGGGAAAATAGTAAGACATTTAAATGGCATGTCATTTACAATTTTTCATTAACCCGATTACCAGAAGATCAATTCCTTGATCATGTTTCAAGTGAGTACTGACAAAAAAGGAATATTTTGACTTTATTTACTTAAATCACATGTTTACTTAAGTCAGGTTGTTTACTTTTTTCTGGTTAAGGATTTTTTTTTTTTTTGTCTTTTTGAGACAGGGTCTTGCTATACAGTTCAGGCTGGTCGTGGGCTCACTTTGTAGCCCAGGCTGGTCTCGAATTTGCAATGATCCTCCTGCCTCAGCCTCCTGAGTGTTGGGATTACAGGCGTGCGCCACCACGCCCAGTATGATTTAACGAAAATTTTTTTACATGTATACACACCAATTTTATCTGAACTAGAATTATTAGAGTTTAGTCTTTTTCTTTACTTTTAAGTATAAATTAGTACTGTACTTTGCTTAGGCTCTTCAAAGGAATAAATTAACATCTTAGACTTTTCTTTTGCCTAAAGTAGGAATGTATTTCTGATAGAATAATTGACTTTAAGCAGCTATATTTCAGCATTCCTTAGAGCAGATCTGTGTTACTTTTAAAGACAGTAATAAGAGAAAATTTCTTGAAAAAAATTGCTAATATTTGTTCCTCATGTACATTCTGTTATTTAAAATTACAGAAATATAGAACACAGTGAAATGTGGATCCTTTTCATATTTTACATAAATATTCACAGTGGCTAAATTATTTTCAAATCATTTCAATCTAAAAAGCAGAGAAAAGTTAATAAACACTTCTGCTCTGTGCAAGAGAAGTTCTTCCCCAGGAGAGAAGTTAATGCAAGACCACAAAGACTGAACTTATACCATGTAGCCCACAAACATAAAGTAAAAGTGCATGTGCATAGCTGAACAGAATAAATGCTATCCCATTTGATCTTATTCCCATTTTTTTCAGACAGCATAGTTTCAGACAGCACAGATGATAAGATAGTATCTGTTTTAATTTTAAATGCACATAATTCTACTTCCTAAAACTTTGCTTACTTCAATAAATACTACCTCTGGGAGACAAAAAGAAAATAGCTATTTACCTTTGGTGTATCATACATAAAGTTGTTCTGTTTTTAAAATATTATGTCTAGTTCCATATATGTAACAAGCTGTTCTACACCCTGACAGTCTTTCTAGACCTGCTCTCCTGGCCTGGATTCAAGCAAGTTATTTTAGCAAATTTTGAAATATGCCTGCATGTATGTGTGTGTGTGTATATATATATATATATATATATATATATATATATATATATAGTGCTTTGTTAATAAAAATGCAAATGCAGCAAGTTTTAGCATCATTCTCAGCCCTGTAGAAGTGAGTGAGAGACCCCTGTGAAAGACAGACAAGGTGTGAGCTGCCCCCAGAACAATGCAGCCCTCACATTCCCACAAATACTCCGTGTGCAGCACCTCTGCACCTCAGCCCGGAATGCAAAATACTCTGTAAAGCATTTGATTTGTGAAAGGGAGGTCAGCTGTCTAAAATGTACGTTGGCTTGCCAGATGGTGGTGTAGATGGTTCGCTTTTTTGTAACAACAGCAGTTCCGTCCTGGGAAAAGCTGTGGCTGCCCTGAAAACTCAGACCCCACTGTGGGATCCATGAGAGATATTGAGGGGCTAAGAGCACCCCCTCCCACCTTCAGATGGTCTGACAGAGGCACACGTGGAAGACAGCTTCGGTCTTGAGCTTTTCCCTTGCATCACAGTTACCCGACAGCGACACCTAGAAGCCTTGTGCAGACCCGGGACGGCTCACGGCTCGGTGTTTGCTGGCATCTGCTGGTATCTTTGTGAAAATAAACTCTGCCACTGCTTCTCTGGCTTAATCTCGTTTCTCACTTAAACTATGAACACACAATTGCATTATACTCTGGAGGAATATTAAAAAAATTCCTCAAAGTAAAAAAATTTCCTTTTAGCATTCTTAGATCTTGCCCAGCAGTTGTCAACTATAATGGGCTTTATTTTTTAAGAATATGACTGAGGGGGCTGGGGATTTAGCTCAGCTGCAAAAGCGCCTGCCTGGCAAGCACAAGGTCGTGAGTTCGGTTTCTGGTACCGGAGAAAAACAAACAAAAACAAACAAACAAACAAAGAATATGAGTGAGGAGACATAAATATATGTGGGCAGTTCTGGTTGAACTATTTTTAAGATAGACATGCTTTGGAGAAATAATGCTTGTGTGTGCAGGTGGGGCGGGTACTAGTGACTAAACTCAAATCCTTCACATTACACTACATCTCTAAGCCTTTTCTATTTTTTATTCTGAGAAAGATCCAACTAAGTCACTAACTCACTCATCAAAGACCATTGAATAGTTAATTTAAAGGTGTAGAAGGTTTCTGTAGACTATATGCCCCAAGTTATAGGCTATGCATAATGGTTTTGTGTGGACTGACCAATCTTGTCAACATAATTTGACTTCCAGAAATCGAAGGAAATTTACCAGTTACAGCAAATTATTAACTCCATTGAGATAATAATACATGTTTAAATGCAAAAAGTAAGCTTAAAAAATTTAAAATTTGAAAGCATTTTGTTGCAGCCCTATGAAGTGGTACAACTACAATGTACAGTTTTGTTCCTCTCTTGAAATCACAAAGGAACAATTTCTTTGTTAAACACGTAATGATTAAAAACTTCATCTCACTACAAGTGTGTCAGGCAGTGTCCCATCACTGTAGCCAACGCCTGAGACAATCAGCTTATAATTTGAAAAGGTTTACTGTGACTCCCAGTCTTAGAGGTCTCAGGCCATGGTCAGTGACCCCATTGCTTTTCAGCATATCACTGGGAGGGTGTGTGGCGTAGGAAAGCCACTCAACTCACAGGTGGGAAACAAAAGAGTAAGAGAAGCGGCCAGGCCCTACTGTCCCTCCAGGAGCACAGGTGCAATGACCAGAACCCCGCCACACTACCTTCACCTCTGAAAGGTGAAGCAGCACCAGCAGCACCAATCAGGAGAGCAGGATTTAGCACACAAGCCTTTCAAAGACATTGCAGGTCCAAAGTACAGCAACAAGCAAATAAATATACATATTTTAAAGAGTTTCTCTAATCTACTTACACCATGTTGTTTGCAAACAGTGACAAATCCTTTCTATGACTGTCAGTTGTGATATGTCAGCTTGACTTGCAGATTAATAAGCGTGTCTGTGAATGGCTAACAGGCAGGCCACAGACTTAGGGGAAGACCTCCCTCGGATGTGGGTGGCACCTACCAATATGGTTGTAGCCTGGACAGAATAAAAAGAGAAAGAAGGAAGCCTGCCCTTTTCTCTGGAGGCAGACTTCTGGCCTTTGCTACGGCCTGCGGATGTTCCTCCTGCGTGTGTTCAGGCTCCCACTGCAGACGCTTCAGCTTTCCTACAGACTCTGGCTTTCTACCGCAGACCCACACCTGTCTCTGCAGTGAGTTTCCAGGCCTTTGACCTTCAACTGCTACTGGCTCCCTAGTGCTCTCTGGTGCATTTTTGATTCTTCTGTCTCTGGTCCAAAAGACAGCCACTGGGACTCTTCCAATTTGGGTGCTGTAAGTCTACCTCATGAATCTTTGTACAATCATATGTGTATTTTATATTGAGTCTGTTCTGAACCCTAGCAATACAGAAGGTCGCAGCACTTACTAGCATTCTAATATTGAGAACCAGACTCTGTGCCCTCTGCTTTTCTCTCCACAACAGCAAAGTCAAGGTGATGGTGAAACCAAGCTGCTTCCTGTTGCTTCTGCTGAGATCATCCTTCCCCCAGGTCCCGGGTCAAACACAGTCTTCCTGGGGAGATCATCCTTAGGACCAATGTATTCATCAAAGTGCTCCAGAGAGACGGGATAACGGTAACTATAGACACGATGTTATGGTTTATCAAGAAAGTCCCCCCAAAGCTTCACGCACTCGTAGATGGGGCTTTTAGAAGATGTGTGTGTGGTACTGGAGACTGAAGCCAGGGCTTCATTCCTAGCCCCTTTTTAATTTTTTTTTTAGTTTGAGGCAAGTTCTCCCATCAGATGTTGCTGTGAAAGTATTTTTTAAGATGATATCAGTATTTATTTCATCAGACTTTGAGGAAGCAGATCGCACACACACACATACACAATAGTGGATGTTTCTCTGGAGAATCTTAACCAAAATAGTAACCTCATTAACTTCTATTCTAAATTAGTCCCCAGAAAATCTATATTTTTTTAATTCTATCAGGTCTTAGGTGAGTAAATAAAATATAAAGCACTGCCATGTTTGACTCATGTATCTTGTTCGTATTATGAAGTGCATGTGGGCCCCTTGGAAAATTCTGGAATCTTCTTTGGGTTTTTGGTAGTTTTTGTTTGTTCCACATCAGTTAATGTTTAATGGTGTTCAACATGCCCAGTAGCAGTTCCCCCCAGTATTAACACTGCAATACTGAGAAGTTCCCTTCACAGCCCATGCGGTTCTGATAGGGTGGACCTCAGTTCAAGGTTCTACGTGTGGGCATACCACTAAGGCCTTTGAGTGCGCAGCACCCCCTAGCCTTAGTGAATATTTTCAGAGTGGATAAATGAACAGCCAGGCCAATAAAGGTCAAAAAAAGTTAGCCCTGCTGAAACTAGAGCAAGAGAGATGCTGCTTTTTCAAGGAGTTGCTAAGTTTACACGCTCAAGACTTGTCCTCCTGTTGGCCGATGTTGACACTGCTAAAGGAGATTGTGCCTTAGAATAAATACAAGGTGGATGAAAGCAGAAGCTGAAGACTAAGATAAACAGGACTGTGTATCTGAATCTAATAGGGCCAAGATCCAGTGTAGATTTTTTGATTTTGTAAATCAAGCAACCATTTTCTTGTTTTACGTGCAATTCCCAGTGTTTGAATACTCAGTAGTGACGAAATGAAGAGCCGGCTCTATTCTTTGGAGGATTCCAACTAAGCTCAAATGTCCAGTGGCTTAGTTAAAACCCAAGCCCTTGGGAACTTTCTTATATTTTAAGAAAAGAGAGCAAACAGGTGTGACCCACAGCTGCATCTTCATTCCTACTCTAAGCCCCTTCCAGAATTTTCTCCCAGTTCACAGGGACTTAAATGAACCTCTTTTAGACAAATGTAGCCTGGTCTATGGGCTCCATTGTGAGTCTTTGAAATTCTATAGCAAAAATAAGACTTTAATCATCATTTTCTTGGGTATTTTTGTTGGCTTTCCTTTCTTTTAAAACATTTAGCATATTTGAAATTATTTGAATACTTAAAGCACTCTATAATTCTATGTTTCCTTCGCTAGAACTCTGTCCTAAGTCAAATGAACAGAAATCTTTAATAGCTTAGTCTAAATTAATTAACTTCTTAGGCAATTAAAGGTATATCACTGGCTCAGATTTGTGATTTATAATCCCATGCTAAAAGTTACAATTAAACATCAGCAGCTTCTACTCCTCCCTGTGTCATTACAGAACAGTCAAATCCGGGATTTGGAAGGGGAGAGTTGCTCATATTTTAGAAAGCTGTATATTCTTAATCATTTATAATAAAGAGGTTTAGATGCTTTAATCTTTTTTGATTTCTAATATATTGATGTATTTTTAAAACTTTTTTCAGTTTTGAAATAAGATAAAACAAGGTGTAGATTATTCTTGGCATAAATTTCATAGGTTTGCATTTTTTCCTGAGGTTTGCATTCCAAATTATCTTTATGGGAAATCATTGATTTCCTTAGAAAAATACATACCTCTAAAATTTGGATAAACATAATATATAGAGGTGTTTTGTTTATTAAGCTTTGCCATTAGCCAAAACCTGAGTACAAGTAAGATAATTAGAAAAAGAAACTATTTTTATATGTTTTATTTTAAAGAGAATAAAAGTTTTAAAAAAACATTACAAACAATACACAATTTCAAAACAAGGTGATGGAAATCAGCAATGGTTGTTATATTGCATATTGTTATCTTCAAGGTAGTTGTTCAGATTACCAAAGAAGTATTTTATATATTAGTCCATTGGTGTTAAAAATGCTTTAACAGCTTGTGTGTCTGTAGTTTGTCTTTGATGGCAAAGGCATCAGTGCACGTTTGCCCTTTGAAAGGTCCTTCTGTTGAATGGACAGGTTTTACGTGACAGCTTAAGTGGTCAGGCCTCGAGAAGCCTTTCCCACAAACATGGCAAGTATAGGGTTTGGTGATGCCTGCTTCATGAGACTTCACGTGATAAGTCATCTGGTCCTCCCTCTTGAAGTGCTGCTTACAAATAGAACACTAGAAGGCTTTTCATCTGAATGGGACAGCTTGTGCTGAGTGACGGGGTACACGTCTCGGAAGGCTTTCCCACACATCTCACAAGCATAGTTATTCTTGACAGGGTTTCTTGGCAGACTGGGTTACAGGCATAGCTGTGGAGCTGGCACTGCTGCTGGGGCTGGTGCCTGAGGAGGATGTAGTGACTCTGACAAGACGTCTGCAGTGGCTGAGACGAATGAAATTCAGCTGCTGTCCCCTGCAATGGTTGAGATAAGGGGAACCACCATGGTGGGGTTTTCTTTGACCAGGACACCAACTTGATCCTTGTGTGGCAGGATTCATGGAGCCTCCGGTGACAGCTGTCCCTGAAAGCCTTACTGCAGTAAGTGTGCACAAACGAAGCTTTGGGTTTTTCTTTTTTAATCCCAATGGCATCTTAAATGTTTCAGGGGCAGCCTGAGGTTTCTGAGTTACTGGTATTGGAAGCCATGGTTTCTGATCAGGAGGCTCCACAGCAGAGCTCAGGAGGGGCAGCAAGCTGTTCTGGGCGGCCTTCTGTTGGTGATGGGAGGATTCATGGGCCAGGAGCAGTCCCACGGTCCAGCTGGCCGCTGTGACTGCAACCCCTCCCCCACCCAGCATCCTCAGCCAGAGGAGGTGAGAACAGGCCGGGCAGCTGTGTCATTACACAAGACAGTTCTAGGGCGTTGAACTACATAGTTAGCAAACAGTACCTAGTGTAAAATAACTTTGTAAATGCTCTGTTGTACTTTAGGACATTAAACCGTACAACTTTTGTGTATATAAAAGCTTAGGAACCTTTTGTTCAGCAGGAAGGCAACACATCCCTACATTTGTAATGTATGTATTTGCTATAGGGTCCATGTAAACACGCCCTGTGTTTGAGCCTTTTAATAAGTTTGTCTCAATAAACAAAATGTAGAGAAACAAATGCTATAGCGTGGTATAATGGTTGATTCATTGTGTCAGCCGGAGAAGTTTAGAAGTTTAACTAAGGGACTCAGCAGGGGTCAGGTCCTCACTTTGGAAACCTCCTCATCCTGTGCAAGAGAAGGGCCTGGAGATGGTGTGAGCGCCACACCTGCCCTGGGAGGAAGCCTGCTTACAATAAGAGGGAGGAAAAGAGGCCTGCTTCCCCCACCCTTTTGCTCTTGCTGCTTTTGCTGTCTTTTGCCAAGTCCAAGGTGGACTGCCGCCCCTGTGCCATGTGCCACCCTGCCTTGGAGCCAGCTGATTATGGACTGAAATCTCCACAAACTGTGAGCTAAATAAACCTTTCCTTCCTTAACTTTGGGTGTCGGGTATTTTGTCTCAGCAAGGACAGAAAAGTAACCAAGACAGGTCAAGCTAGGGGAAGGCACCGGGAGATTCGGTGAAGGCTCCTGTACTTAGGGGTAGGTAACGTCTTTCTGCTCTAAATTCACACGGTGGAAGAGATGGGGGATCTTAAGGGACACCTTTTTATAAAGCCACTGACCCCACTGAGGAGGCCCCACCCTCAGGACCTAGCACTCCCAAAGCCCACACCCCCTGAAGCCATCACCCTGGGGTCGATGTTTCTGCACAGGAACTTGGTGCGGGACAGACTGCAAATCTTGTCTTTGGCATTTGACTTCTGTAGTGTTGACTTTTCTGTTCCAAAACCAAAGTAGCTGATGTTAGGCTGTTAATAATGGTGATGAGCCTAGTAACAAAATACAGGCTCGCACGCCCTGAGGCTGACTCCTAGCGATCTGCTGGCCGCCTTGGTCGATTCCGCCTTAGTTCACTTGGGCCGCGGTCACAAAACACTGCGCGCCGGGGGCTCACAAACCACCGAAACGTACTTCTCCCTGGCTGGAGTCAGGGTCCGGGTCAGGGGTCCAACGCGGGCCGGCCTCGCGGCCGCGACCTCCCTGCTCACCCGCTCACGCAGGGCGGAGGGTCTGGAGTGGGAACTCAGGCAGGGCGCACGGACGTCAACCCAGGGGCATCGCCACAGTCCACGTGCACCGTGCTGCTGACGGCTGCCTGAGGCTTGTCGGAGGACAGAGAACGCGCGAGCTCGCTGGAGCTCCCGCGGCTGACAAACGGCGAGCTAGGAGTCCACAGAGGGCTGCCTCGTGCCCACATGAGGATGCCCGATGCCCACCTGATACCCGATGCCCACCGATGCCCCATGCCTACCTCATGATGCTGGTGCCCAACTGATGCCCCATGCACATCTGATGATGCCCGATGCCCACCTGATGCCCGGCGCCCACCCGACTGGTGCCCGGTGCCCACCTGATGATGCCGGCGCCCGCCTGACGGTGCCCCGTGCCAGTGACGGCTCCTCCCGCGGCCTCCGGAGCTCCGGCTCTGAAGCCCGGCCCCGTGCGGCTCCCGGCCCGCCGCG
>NW_004955476.1:8882806-8966777 GCF_000276665.1 Chinchilla lanigera
TACAGCTATTGCGCGAAATACACCTAAAGGTATTTGTTTATCTGAAATTCAAATTTAATTGTGTTTTGATTCGCTAAATTGGACTAAATTTAGAACAGAAATCTCTTCGGCACAGTAGGGGAAAAAGTAACGTGAAAATGTCTCTGACTAGGGCGAGGGTTGGAGGCACAGCAGCCGCTGCGCTGAGAACTCCTCACCCCTCAGCCTCCCACAGCGTGCCAGCCCTTTCCCGTCCTGCCCCGCTGCTGGCGCCGGCCCTTGGTCTGACAGTCACACCCGAGGCCCGCTGCGTGAGGGTCACGCGTCGGGTCCCTCGGCCTAGTCGAGCCACAGAGGTCATTGTGACAGATGACCGAGCAACCAGAAAATGCAGAGTGACTCTGCGACAGACGGGTCACCTCCGTGTGACAAACTCGGCGGCCGTGGCCCCAAAGAGTACAGACCGTGTACCACACTGTCCGTGTGCACCAGGGACAAGCGAAAGCAACCGATTCTCAACAAGAGAAAAGCAGTGGAATAACTATATCACTAGTGGTATAATATATATGTGTCAGTATGGTACTACAGAGTAAGTGCTCTGGAGAAATTTTAATAACATGGGGCAGTATTCTTGACATACTGTTAATTATCTTCTTAAGGCCGTTTAAAACAAGACAAAGGGGGTCATTTCAAACTTCTTAGAAAGGAAAATAGAGCAGAAAAGTCCGGGTGGGGGGAGGTTTGCAAAATAGGATTTATCTTTGACTTGATGTGCTTTTTTAAAGTTCGTTTTTGTCGGCCCGCCTTTGCAGTATGCAGTGATTGCGTTCATTTGTGGGGGGTTGGTACGAGCGCATAACGCACCTTTATAAATTTTCTCCTTTGTACGTGTTTGCAGAAACATTTTCAGATTTCTAGTACCAAGCAGGAGCTCTCTCATGAAAACACAGGATCTTTTCTCATGAAAACACAGCGCTGCAAAAGGTTGGGACCTTTCTCCCTTCTCCTAGGTCCTGGGGTCAGTGAAGGAGCTCAGGGAATTTTGGTAGTTCTTGCCCTCAGGTTTTGCACCCTTGTGATGGGAATGATTTCAGGGAAGGGAAGGACGCTCCTCCAGCTGTGACGAGCGGATGAGGGGTGGGTGTCACTGTTGCTGAGCCCAGTGCTAGGTGTGGAGGAGGGGTGCACAACTCGGCATTATTGCTGAAGAGCAGGGTGAGGTTCTCCAACTCTTGTCCTGCTTTCTTTGAACTTTCCACCTTTCCTTTTGCTGCTTTCTTTTTTAATCTCGTTTCTCCCTTTTAATAGATGTCAACAAAAGCAGTTTTTGGAAGATACAGAATATAACATTTGTATCACTTTTCTCCAGTGATAAGCATGGTTAATATGAAAATAGTATATTTTAATTCAGTAACTTTTCTTGCCATTTTTATTTTTGTTGTGTAAAGTTTGCTCTGTGCTGTGTATAGAATTGCTTCTTCGTGTCATGTTTAATATTTTTTCTTATTAAGTTTATTAGTACATTTATAATATACATAATGATCACTTTCATCATAGGGCCTTTGTACTTGTACGTGATTTATTTCAGTTAATTCTTTTTCCCCCCATCCTTCTTCCCCTCCTCATTTACAAAAGTTCTGTTTCTGTTTTTCCTTCATTTTTTCTTTTCCCTTCCTTCTTTTCCCCCTTCCTCCAGCATTGTTCCCCTTCCCGATTGAGCATTTTTTTCTATTTCATAATATCTAATATACATTCTGGACTTTATTTACAATTTTGGTTTCTCACACCACAGAGACAATGTGATATCTACACATGTGTGTTCAATTTGTTTCACTTAAAACATGATCTCAAGGTGCATCCATTTACCTAGAAATGTCTCAAGTTTTCCTCCTTTATGTCTGGGTAGTACTCCACTGTATAAAAAAAAATCACATCTTCTTTATCCATTCATTGGTTGATGGGCATTTGGGTTGTTTCCATGATTTAGCTATTACAAACTGTGCTCCTATAAACATGGGTGCACATATATCACCGTGGCATGATACTTTTAATTGTTTTGGGAAGATACCAGGAAGTGTAATAGCTGGGTCCAATGGGACCTCTAATCGTAGTGTTTTGAGGAATCCCCCCACTGATTTCCACAGTGGTTGCACCAGTCTACACTCCCACCAACAGTGGAGAAGGAGAAGCATCCCTCCCCCCATTTGTTGCCAGTTGATCTCTTGATGACAGTCATCCTTTCGGGAGTGAAATGGAATCTCAGCATTGCTTTAATTTGCATTTCTCGAATGACCAGTGATGCTGAGCATTTTTTCACATACTTATTTGTCGTTTCTACTTCTTCATCTGAGAAGTGTCTGTTCACTTCAGATGCCCATTTTTGGATCGGGTCTTTACATTTGGGAGGGGCTGATTTTTTTGAGTTCTTTATATATTCTAGTTATTACTACTTTGTCCAAGGAACAGCTGGCAAAAGTGTTTCCTGCTCTGTGTATTGTCTCTTCACTCTGTTGGTGATTTATTTTGCTCTACAAAAGCTTTTTAATAAGATGAGATCCCGTTTGTTGATTCTTTGTAATATTTCCCTTGCGGTCTGGGTTTTGTCCATAAAGTCTTTGCCTACACCTATGTCTTCAAGAGTTCTGCTGAGCCTGTCTTCCAGCAGATTTAGTGTTTCTGTTTTGATATTTAGATCTTTGATCCATTTTGAATTTAGTTTAGTTCATGGTGAGAGACATGGATCTAGTTTTTGTCTTTGGCGTGTGGAAAGCCAGTTTTTCCAGCACCATTTATGAAGGAGGCTGTCTTGTAGAAGATAAAATGGCTGAGTTTGCCTGGAGTTGCTTTTGCATCTAATCTGTTCCATTGATCCTAAGGTCTAGGTTTTGGTTTTTTGGGCAGTGTCATGCTGTTTTTATCCCAGTAGCTTTGTGGTATGATTTAAATTCAGGAATGGTGAGGCCCCTTGTTTTGCCTTTGTTTCCCAGAATTGTTTTTGCTATTCTAGGTCTCTTCTGGTTCCAAATGAATTTTTGGATCCTTTTCTCAATTCAGTGAGGTATGCTGCTGGAACTGCATTACACCTGTGTAACAGTTTTGGTATTTGGTATTGTTATTGACATTTTCACTGTGTTGTTTCTTCCTATCCATGAGCAGGGGATATCTTTCCATTTTCTGATATCTTCTTTGATGTCCTTTTTCAGAGTACTATAGTTTTCTTTTTGTTGTTGTTTTTTTCCTGGTACCGGGAATTGAATTCACAACCTTGCGCTTGCCAGGCAGGCGCTGTGCCACTGAGCTAAATCCCCAGCCCCTGTAGTTTTCAATGTAAAGATCTTTTACTTCCTCTGTCAGACTGATTTGTAGGTGCTTCATTTTTTTCAATGCTATTACAAAAGTCATGGTTCCCCTAATTTCTCTCTCAGTGAGTTTGTTACTCATGTACAGGAATGCTAATGACTTCTGAGCAGTGGCTTTGTGTCCAGAGACGGGACTGAATTTGGTTATTAAATCTAGATGTTGTTTCAGTGGAGTTTTGGGGTCATTCTGTGTGTAGTATCATGTCATCTGTGAATAATGATACTTTACAGGCAGTTTCTTGAGCTCTGACTTTCCTTTCATCTATGTCTAACTTAAACATGGAGGCAAGGAAACGCCACCAGCCATGACTGGAAACTGGGTCCCGAGAGTAAGAAAGGGACGGGAGGGAAAGGGAGAGCCTGAGACTCCAGAAGAGGGAGAGAATGAGGGAGACAGAGGAAGAGGGTCCTCAGCTACAGAGGCCCCGGGGTCAGCACAGGTGCCAGCCGGGCAGGGATGGGCTTCTCCTGCTTGACCCGTCCAAGTCACCCTGCCCCTGGGACCTGCAGAGCAAGACAAAAGGAATGGGTTTGAGCCACAACGTCGGGATTCAGGGCAGACACTCCCTCTACACCTCTCTACCAGTCTCCCTGCCAGGAACCAACTCCACGGGAGAGTGGTGTGGGCCGCAGCCCTCGGCCTGCAACCGGGAGTAAGGTACTGCTGCAGATGCCCACAAACACCCAGGTCTCTGGAGCAGAGGTACCGCTCATGCCTCAGTTTACCAAACACATTCAGCCCCCTGCTGCCCTGCCCATGAAGAACTTTCTGAGAACAATGTCGGAGAGGCTCAAAACACAAACAAACAGACAAGCAGGAGTTTTCTTAAACCAGGCATGGTGGTGCACGCCTATAATCCCAGCACTCGGGAGGCTGAGGCAGCAGGATCCTTGGGAGTTCGAGACCAGCCTGGCTACAAAGTGAGCTCAAGGCCAGCCTGAACTGCATAGCGAGACCCTGTCTCAAAAAGACAAAAAAAACCCAAAAAAACAAAAAACAACAACCGAGTCTCCTAAAATCTAGAATTATGGTAAAAATAATTGTTCCTAGTACTCAGTATGTGCCAGATACTGTGATCCGTAAGTCACCTGGGCTCGAGGTGCCACAGTTTTCCTTCAGACAGAAGCTCTGTGAGGCAGTTGTGCCTTGTGAACTCCTTTGCCTTCAGTACCTATAGCACTGACTGGCATTGACTAGGTGCCCAGCAAATGTTTGTTGAATGACTAAATGAAGTCAAGGAGGGCATATAAATGCACCCAGGTTTATGCACACACATACATACTAGGTTCAGGCAGGCGTCAGGCAGGCTGCAGACCCTGAGCTCGTCAGCCCTGCCTCTTGGCACTACTGACTGCATAATTCTGGGGAGGGGACAGGTGAGGACAGGCACTTTCCCATGTGACACTGACAGTCACATCCTCGGAAATGACTGCACGTGGAATGACCTCCCCAGGGTCGGTGTTTGGACACCCCAATAAATCCAGGGCTTCTCTGCTTTAGGAAAATGGTCACACAGCAACTGCACCCGCTGAACATTTCTTGAGAGTGACTTCTCCAGGCTTCCTGCTGCCTAGAATGATGAATTCCAGGGCCCTTTCCAGAAACTTCCAGGTACAGGCAAATGTACTTCCGGGCTCCCTTTAGCAGTGGCTGGAGGCTGAAGTTTCCCTCACGAAATTGCCAGGGCCCAGAGGACTGCGACTTCCACACCTGGACGCTGCCCTCTTGGAAGGGGATGGCCAGAGGTGACCTGAGCCCTGGTGCTGGCAGGAAGGGACTGAGAAAGCTGCTGTTTTCCTCCACCCCTTCCTGTGTTTTCTTCCAAACAAACCTAGCCGAGTGTACCAACACCGAGGGACTTGTTTAAGGCCCTCTCGTCCTGTGTTATTTGTCTATTGCTACAGAACAAATTTCTCCCAAGCTCAGTGGCTCGAGGACGAACACTTACCACGTCACAGTTTCTGTGGGTGAGGGACCCCCGTGCCACTTCTCCTGGTGCCTCTGGCTCAAGGTCGCTGTGACGCCGCAGGTGTCAGCTGTGTTGCGGGAGAGCTCGGCTCCTGGTGACTGCTGTCGGTCTTCACCAGCTGGTGGCCCTGCCCTCCCTCAGCCCCACGCGGCCGGCCACAGGCCACAGGGCAGCAAGCAGCGTGGCAGCCAGCTTCCCCCGTGTGAGCGGCGGGCAGAGCTGGGCAGAAAAGCCCAAGGCAGGAGCCACCGTGCTTTGTGTAACCTAATCTCAGAAGTGACATGCCATTACTTTTGCCGTGTTCTATTCATTAGAAGTAGTCCAAAGGTCCAGTCCACAATCAAAGGAAGGGATTACAAAGACATGTGAGTATCAGCAGAGATGGTTGGAACCGTCTTCGGGGCTGCCTAACACACGCTCCAAATTAAATCTCACCTTTAGGATGCCCACGGTGAAACACAGCGAAGCTGCGGGGCCTCTAGTCTTTTAAGGAAAAACATTTTTATTGTCAGCAAGAAGGATTATTCATCCCCAAATTAGAGCTGGCCGCCTATCTGATATTTTGAAGTCATCTTGCAAAGTGGCCGCAGATCCCAGAGGGATGGGTCTGAGGTTTTGCCTCCCTCTCTTCCCGCCTCGGAGCGTGCTAATTTCATAGTTCGGTTTTTTTTCTCCATCTGAAGTGAAAGTCGTGCCTTCCAGACAGCACCAGTGAATGATGCTGCCCGCGTGTCAGAAATTGCTACTGACATTTCAATTTTGCTTAATTTTTTCTTTCTTTGATAGTATTATGGAGAAAATTTACATTTGAATAAAAAGCAAATAGTGCATGTCAGGGTAAGCATCAGGGAATGTCAAATTGTTTTTTTCCAATTACAACTCTATTTCAAATAGGGTAATGCAATTAAAGGATAATTACCAGAAGCACAAAGCCAAGGTTACGATCAGAAATGGTTACCCTTTCACTTTAAGTCCTGTCTTGCTAAATAGAATGTTCCTGAGGGGCAAGTTACTGTTTGAAAATAGAATATGCTCATCTAGGAACAACCAAACACTTGGCAGTGTTGACCAAAACGTGTATTTGTGCATGAATGCAAGTATTTAAAAGAGATGAAAAGACGCGGAAGGTGAGCTGCGCCTTCCTTGGCTGTATCGCTCTGATTAATAATGTGATAAATTAGCTGTAGGATGCAATATTAATTAACAGTATATTAGTTGCATTTTATTGCCAATAACATAACAAGCTCTGAAATAGTAGTCGGACTAAACTGCTGACGCGGGCTTCTCTGCAAACTGAGCTGTAGTTTGATTTCTCATTTGTCCAAGTGAAGCATCAGCAGCTGAGTAAAACCAATTACCTCCAAGCCCACCAAGCCCTCGGCAGCAACTTCATGCGCCTGAGCTCGGCCCAAATGCTATTACTTTCAAATTAGAGCCTGGTCCGGAGATAGGGGCATCAGAGAATTTCTACAGCTGAAAATAATTCAATATGGCAGCACAGTGGTGGAACACCCCATGGAGCCATACAGGAAGCAGAGGTTCCGTCCAAGCTGGCGAGGTCTGGAGCTCATGCAGTCCGCTTCTGGAAACGGGCTGGCAGGTCCAGAAGGAAGACGTGAAGAGGAAACCACTTTCCTGACTCCCTCAAGCGAGAGTATCACAGGAAAATTCCCAGGTGGCAGTGCTCATTTTGAAAGTGAAGTCCTCGCTTTGGGGTGGGGGAAAAAGGACAGAAATTATCTCACCGCCCCTTGAAGTGGGAGGGTCCACAGCACAAGGAGTCATCAGGCAGACGGACGAGATGGCGAGGCAGAACCAGGCGGCACAGGCTGTGGGGTAGGAACCGGAGTCTCCGCCATTTGTGTTTATGTATTTGTCCCCTTCACAGCCCCTCGCTTCTTAGCGTTTCTCTTTTTGTCCTTCTCTGTCTCTTTGTCTGTCTCTGTCTCACACAGCGGTCATTTTCCTCCCTTATCTTACTTAATTTCTTACATGACAGTTATCATTATCCACGATTATACTGCAGATCTTGGCCTTGTTCACCGACTTGTTACCAGCGTCCGCACCCGCTGCCCACCGTGAAGCCAGGTGTGTGTCTGTTTGTGCCCCGCAGGACAGCTCCTGGCGTGTAGTAGGCACAAAATCAGTTAAATCAGAGAACCCACCCACAGGCCTGACATTGACCAGGCACCCGGTGTCTAAATGCAGAGGAGTAAAAGACGATCTCACCGTGGCTACTCTCCAGCGAGGGATCCTCAGCGCGCTAAAAGCTGTGCATTCAGCATTTTATTTGAACTCCTCAACACCCTTATGAAATATGTTGCTATTTCCTTCTTGTTTTTTTTCAGACAAAGGCACAGAGGCTCAGAGAAACCAGTTTAATGCCACAAAGCTAGAAAGCGGTGAAGACTTGAAGGAAAGGGAGTCTACCTGACTCTGACCGCAGACGTGGGCACCTCCTGCGGGTGCCGTGGTGTGGTTGTCGCAGCGCCGCCCACGCGGGTTTCTCTCCGCGGCTCACCCGGGTCTCTCTCAACTCCTGTGAGCAGCGGAGGAATCTGGCGATGCATCCCAGCAGCTGAGCGTGGGCACCGGCCACCCTGGGAACTCCAGGACTGTGCGTCCATGCCAGCAGGGCCTTGTATCTGCGCCATGAGCCTCCGGGTGAGGTTTCCAGCGCAGCAGAGACTCCCACATCCCAGCTCCAGGCCTGCCTGGGATCCTGTTCACTTTTAATAACTCTAACAAATGAACAATAAATAAGTGATGAGTCTTCTGCCATAGAGAACCCAGCAAGGGAGGCCAGGACCCAGCCAGGTGCGTGGGAAGCTGAACTCTTTTTTAGCATTTGTAGCTGAATTCTAGACAATCAACACCAAACTCCAAAGTCAGCACAGACCCCGAAGCTTCTACATATTTCACAGATCATGAAACTCTTCCTTTCCCTGGGCTTCTGGAATAAAAGGGAATTCTTTGACCAATTTATTTTGTGAGTTAAAAAGAAAAGATGAGGAAAGGTCTCCTTGGTTACAATGCCAGTCGTATCCTTTGGCCAGAAAGAGTTAGAGAAAAACTTCAGGATTGATCCGCGGGACACAGAGCCCAAGTTCCCCGAAAGTGTATTAATGCCAAGGTCTGTGCAATTAGCGAAAAGTCAATTCCCATTACTAGCTAACACTATTGAATATCTGCTTTCTTTAATAAAAAGCCGTGTCCAGTGCAAAGAGAATAAATCGATAGGTAGGCTGCATTTAGATCTATTCCGCCTTCTTCTAAACTGCACCGAGAAGCCCGTGTCGGAGCTGCTGTCCATCTGCCAAGCGTGGGCTGCGAGCTGGCAGCTGGCCCCGCTCCTTCCCTACATCTTTCATTAGTGCTCGCCTTAGCTCTCGTTTCTGCACTAAGGACAGTTGAGTTCTACTCTATGCCTAACACCCCCTCTTTAGCTTGATCATGAGCCTGGTCTGATTTGAGCTTGTTCAGAAAATAACCATCCAGGCCTCTACGGCCAGGCTGGACCACAGGGGCTGGCCAGAGATCGGCCCTCCCTGGAGCCAGGAAAGTGCAAGGTGATGCCATCTCTTCCCAAGGGCTGAAGGGAGAGAGTGTCCACCTTGGGGGTCGGGGGATGCTCCCTGCACCATCACACCTGGTCCCCCTACTGCTGGCAACTTGGGAGGCAGCTGAAATGTTCCAGGTTCTCAATTGTGTAGAGTCTGTGTACAGAGGAAAAAAAAGAAGAGGAAGATGGAGAGGGACAAGGAGAAGGACGAGGAGGAGGAGAAGGTGAAGAGGAAGAAGAAGAGGCGAAGGGGAAGGAAGGAAAAGGAGGAGGAGTTGGGGGGAGGAGGAGAAGGAAGAGGTGGTTCCCTTCTCCAGAGGTTCCTAAGCCATCCGCAGGACACATTCGTCCCCTTGCCATGAGGCTGTTTCTGCAGTGAAGCTGCTCACCTTCAGTGTGGCTTCCGAGAAGGCGAGGGCTGCCTGGACACTGCCCTCACACTCTAGTGCCTGCAAGAAGGCGCTTGGAAGCCCCGCCTTCTGTGGAATGTGAGCTACTGTGAGGTTGCAAAGTTGTAACATACTTGGACAGTAAGTACTTACTTTTCCTCAAATCATTTCATTTTATTTACCAGAATGAACACTCAGCTGTGGTCAAAAAAGGAAAAGTCAAACAAGTTTGCTTAGAGTAACTTTACTGTGCAGAAGAGTTAGATATTCCTTTTCAACTTCGGGTCCTGATTTTCATCTGTTGATCCTTATTTCTGGAGCTCCTCTTTTCCCAGCTCTGCATGTGGCAGATTGGGATAGCCTTTTTAGGGACATTGGTCCGGGTCGTGGTTTCAGTAGAAGAAAATATTCAAACTGCGTCCTGTTCGGTATAGATGGTTCTGGGTAGTTAGGTTGGCTCAAAGATAGTATTTATCCATGCGAGCAGGTAGACATTATCTAAGGAAACAAGGGCAGCTAAATCTACAGTGCTTATTCCCTTCCTGGGACCCTCCAGCTGCTCCTTGTGGCCCTGCTCCTGGTCCCGGGGCCTCTCTGCTACAGAAGTGATCACAAACCAGGCTCCACACCATGGAACTGAGGAGTGCTCTCTGCGGCCATGGACTCCCATCTATGTGGGGAGTAGGGCAGGGAACCCTGTGGGGTGACAGCTCCAGGGCAAGCAGTGGAAATGTGCAGTGTCCTAATAAAGACCGGGCCACACCCAGTTGGGAGGAGAGATGGATGTCTCTGAGATGTGCAGCTTTTCCTCATCTGAGGTTATAGATTTTGAAAAGAAAGATTTATGAGGTGACAAAGAAAGACTGGAAGTCATCAGATAGGCTGGCCCATTGTACCCCAGTAGCCCAGACGCCTCTGCCAGGGGACGCTCTCTGGGGCGCTGGTGAGTGATCAAGGGGCAGCAGACCTTGTCATCTCCAGAGGAAGCGCAGCCTGGCCTGAAGGCAGTGCCTGATTCTCATTTTGAGGCGGAAGTCAGAAAGCACTGCATGGGCATCATGGAGACCCCGGCCAGGGTGCAGTGCAGTGAAGAGCATCAGGAAGTGAACAAGCGCTCCTCCTTGGTCCTTTGACCGATCTTGCTGTGATAACTCTGAGTCGAATAGCATGGAGTAGAACTGGATTAAATACTTTCACAAAACATGAAGAGATGCTTGGGAAATTTGAGGTTGGCAGAGTTGTCCCCAGTGCTGCCCACCCGAGGACGCTGAGCAGCCCCACTCTGCCACCTTCAGCGGTGTGGGAGCTCCCGGAAGCAGCTTTGGCAGGAGACTCGGTTGCTGACCCCGCGCAGGGAGGAGACCACACTGCACGCCTGGAACAGAAGGGAACGAACCCTCGCCTCCGCGTTCAAGTGCACACTCAGTTCTTCTCTGAAATGAGTCTGATTGATATCAAGCTGGACTGCAGGTGAAAAACATTCAGACATGTGTTTGTACTTGATGACACGCTTATAGGAACACCTTAAATCTGAGTCATAAACCCGGAAGAAAGGACAACTGAGAAATGCACACCGTGGAGAGAGGCTCAGAAGAAAGCCAGCCTCCAGAGTCCCCCTAAGAAGAGCTGTGCCTCAGTGGGTGCTCCAGTCACCCTCCGGCCACAGGAACAAGGTACGGCTCTGCGCCCTCAAACCTGGTGGCATCACTTCGTCCTTTTAGTGATTGTCTTGGTTTCACACTCTAAGACCTCATTCTCAGCCACGGTAAGGAGAGTGAGAAATGGACGCACCCCTCTTCAGGAATCTTCAGCGGCCTCAGTGCTGGTAGAAAGCAAGGAGAAGGGTTGAGCTTTGTGCAGTACAGAGACATCAGGCAACACCCAGGCAAACAGGAGAAGAATACGGGAAGCCCATCTGTGTACGCTGATGATCATGGCGCACGCCCCTGAAATCAGCTCTGTCACCGACCCGAACTTTCACCTTGAGCCAGGCTCAGCCTCCCCGCAGAGAAGCGTGACATTCCCAAGATGTGCATCAGGCCAGAGAAACCCTACCTCAGGAGAAGTGGGTGTAGACACTGGGTGTGGATTCCCGGAGAGGCACTCCTATACCCCTGCTCCGTCATCCCTCATTTTGAAGTGTACGAACAATCAAATCTAACATCTTCTCATCTCACTCAGAATAAAAGCAAAATCTCTCTGTCACATCATCGGGCCACCAGCCAGCCAGGGACACTCACCCAGCATCCCTGTCCCTTCCCCGGCTCTCCTGGGGATGCTAGCCTACTCATCCGTCCTGAGGATCCCAGACACATTCAGTCTGAAGCCCTTGCATGTGTTGGTTGCTCTCTCTCTGGACTGTTCCCCCCACAGTGCCCACCTGGCGAAATTGAGTCTTACGTGTCACTTACACGATGAAGACCTCCTGAGCTCGCCTCACAAATGTTTTAACCTCCCCTGGCCCCAAACAGTTCCTATCGCCATGGCTAATATATTACAAAGTTCACTTTGTCATTCTACTTCCTGTCCCTCTCCTCCGCCAAATAAAAGCTCCACAAGGAAAGTTGATACGTGTCTGTTGTTGGTTTTGATTTTGCAGTACCAGGCTTTGAACCCAGGTGTGATCTACCACTGAACAATGTCTCCAGCCCTTCTTGAAAATTTGGGACAGGCTGTTACTATGTTAACCAGGATGTCTTTGAACTTGTCATCCTCCTGCTTCAGCCACCCTAGTAAGTAGGATCACAGGTGAACAGTGATCACCTGTGATCACTGCACCCAGCTGAACAGTGCCTGACGTACACAGTAAGGGCTCTATAAATACCAACTGGGTGAGTGAGTGAATTTCAGTGATTTACCAAACTGCTCTCTTTTTCATTCACATACAAAGGCCAGGTCTTTTCACAGGTAACAGAAGCAGCAGCAGCATGATCTTTATCGCAAATATCTTCTCCCACATTTTCCTGAAAACAAGACCTAGCTGGAAAACAATCAGCCTTGAAAACTAGAGCTCAAAAATGCCAGCCCCAATCAGTCCAGCCTTGCCACACCTGCCACCCCTGTTCTCTTACGTGTGGCCACTCAGAGCAGCCCCTCAGCTGAACACCATCATCTTTAGTCTATGACAAGCATGGGATTAGCTGGGGAGACCAAGTCCTGCCCACACTGGTTTGGAAGTACATGCTGCACACCAAGACAAGCTGAAGTTTACTCACACAGATCTCAGTTAGTGGAGATCCCAGTTAGCGGAGATTTTCCCCTCTCCCTGCCCTCCCTAGAGACATTTGGCAGTTCCTGGGAACATTTTCCATTCTCAAAACTAGAGCTGGCTCCTGGATTGAGGGGGTCAGAGATCATGGATGGTGCCGCCGTCCTACAGTACCTGGGACAGCCCACAACAGCAAAGAATTAGCCAGCCCACAGATCAGCAGCACTGAGGCTGAGAAGTCCTGCCTGTTCCACAAATGTTCTTGGTCACTTGGCAGTTTTGCTCACTTAGTCGCTCACGGTGGTGCACGCCGCCTCAACCCTTGTGGAAAGCGCTCCGGCAATATTTCTGCAGTGCTGAATGTTTTCGTACCTTTTGACCCTGTGATCCTCCTTCTGTAGATCTGCCTGAGGAAACAGTCAGAAACATGGAAAATGTCATGGAAAATATTTTCATGACATTATTTGTAATAATAAAAACTGAAAACCACCTAATGTCTGGTCATAAAGGAATCGTTAAGTAAACTCTGGGATATCCACTTGTTGGAACATTAAACATCCATTAAAATGATATTTATTGAGAGTTTATAACAGCATAGGAAAACGCTTAGATAGAAACGTTAAATTTTAAAAATAAGGCTTCAAAATTACATAAGTGGCCAGACTGTTAAACAAGTGACAAAGATTATACACACAAAAGATGCGGAGCAGACGCTATGCCCTCGGGGCTCTGTCAGTCAGGACCATCTGCCTGAGTAAATCTGCCACAACCAGCCTGCCCCTCTTACTTGTCCCTCACCCCACTCTCCAGTTTCTTTTTCTTTTTATCTTGTTTTTGTGGTACTGGGGATCAAACTCGGTGTGTTCTGCCACTGAACTACATCCACTGCCTTCTAACTTATTTTTAAATTTTAGACAAGTTCTCATGGGATGGGCTTGAATTTGCAACCCTCCTGCCTCAGCATCACAGAGTTCTGGGACTACGTGCATGCATCACCATGACCAGTGTTCTGTTTATGTCTAGATGTCCTCCAAGAGCCTCTGTGTTCATGGGTAGGGCTGGGGGCGGGACTAGATTGTGGGGCTCAGATCTGACTTGCTGTCGGGTCACTAGGGGCATTGTGTGGGAGGACCTGTGTTTTCCTCCTGGTGCCTTCCTTCCCTCTCGGCTCTCTGGCCACCGAGAGATGAGCATATTTCTTCTGCCACACCCCTCTGCCAGGCCTTCCTGCCTTGGAGCCAGCCAATCATGGACTGACACATGAACCAGAATAAACCTCCTGTCATGGTTGGTGTCTAGACGTCACCCCAAAGCCTCATGCAGTCATGGGGCAGGCTTCTAGAGTTCATGACTGATTCCTGGTCCAATGCTGGGATTATGGGTGTGAGTGTTGCACCCGCACTGCACTGGGTGTAACAGGGTGGGGAGCATCCATACAATACGAGGAAGGGGAAGAGACTTCATCTTCCTGCTGTTCCTCCCTTCTGCTTTTGCTGCTTTTGCTGTCTTCCTCTACCATGAACTGTTGCCCTCTGCCAGGTGCCACTGCCTTGGAGCCAGCCAAGTATGGACTGAAACCTTCACAAACTGTGAGCTAAATAAATCCTTCCCTTTTTAATTCTGGGTGTCAGGTATTTTGTGTCAGCAATGAGAGAAAAATACCCAAGACACCTCTCCTCCCTTAAGTTTCGAGTTAGGGTGTTGTGTCTCAATGAGGAAAGTGATTAAAACACTCAGCTTAGTCCCATTTCTTTATCACCCCAAAACTTAAGGTTTGGCCCCCAGAGAAGATGAAACCCTCCATAGAAATCTCCTCAGAGAAGTCTGTCTGTCTTCTGGCTTTGTTTCCCATCAAATTCAGGGCTGGTGTTAAGGCTCAGTGGTCTGCTCAGTCCTGCCTGAGTCTGGCCATACACAGGAGTCCCCAGGCCCACATCCTCATCAGCTGCAGCCAGGAAAATGACAGGACAGAGACTACAGCATCCACTTAACCACGGAGCTTTGGGACCGCGAACATTTTCTTTGTGCAGCTGGAGACCTCCCCTGTCCACACACAGACCTTTCTCTCTGCCTCTCTCCTGTCTGTCTGCTCTCCACCCCTTGCAATGCTTTGTCAGGTGACTTGCCCCCCTCCTCCAAAGTCTTAGGTACTAGGAATTTCCTTCCTCATCGATTGTCCATGGCCACCGGCCCGCTATTCCCTAATGGTGCTGGCTTGGTGCATGCCACAGACGCTGGCTCAAAAACAAAAGGAAAAATAGAAGGACAGAGACACACGCAGCCGGCCGGCCTGGCTATTCCCAGGGTGTCCCACTGACAATGCGGTGTGGAAGGGAAATTGTTCTATCAGCGACTGTGTTAGATTCATGACCCCACCACAACCTTGAATTGGCCTTTAGTTGTCGCTGATGGGAACTGAAGAACAGCGCCTGTCGACATGATTGCTGCTCTCCAATGAATCAGAACGTACAGGGCGAGGAGCAGCACATTAAAGTAGCAACAGAAATACATCACTGTACTTTTATATAGATGTATTGCTTTTGCTCAGGCGTATAAATGATGGGGCCAGCCACTTCTTTTTTTTCAAGGACTATAAATTAAAAATAAGCTAAGGGTTTTAAAATTATGTTCTTTCTTTTTTTTTTAAAAAAAAAAAAAATCCAGGTAGCTATTTGAAGGCGATAGTCAAATATTGGAAGATCATGTTCCGTAGATATTTCAGCTACTGCCTTCCCAAGGAAAATCAGCTTTTGCCATTTGCATTCAGGTGACTTAACACAGGGACGGCTGAGGTGTCAGGGGCTGTCATTTGCTAATTGATCTATTTTTTTTAAAGTAAATGTTTCCCATGTTTACTTCTTGCCTGCTTATCAAAGAAAGGATAGCTCACAAAATTAAGTTGCAATTTAAATAAGCAGCAAACATATTCACCAACTAGAACTAGATGTAGTCAGGGTCAAGTTATTAAGAGGAAGCTGAAAGCAAAGGTGACTGATTCTTAAATTTGGAGGTCACAGGGCCCCTGGAGAACATCTCACAGGGAATGGAACCTCCCTGGGACACACATGCTCATATTGATAAGCAAGTCCTCTGATGCCCCTCTTTGGGTCCCAGATCAGTGGTCCCTGTTCTCTTGCAAGGATACGAAGTTGTGACACACAGGGCTATAGTGATGAGTTAGATACATGTGTGCCAAGTATCAGGCTTTTAATAATAGATCAGGTGGAGATGTTTGTCCACAAATAATTTACTTTGTAGAAATGTTATGCATTTATGAAGACCCAAAGGTTTTTCCTACCATGGCATCAATCTAGTTGAGGCACTGTGGCCACTGAGATTTCTTAGGCTCTGGCCACTGCCCCTCCCTCCTACCCCCTTGCGCTGTTTTCCTTCTGATTCCCAGCCCCTGAGTTATTTCCTGCCTGGGGCTATTTGAAGTACTGGGTGGTGTGCCAAGCACCATTTGAACAAAACCCCAAGATCTATGTTTTGTAAACCTTAGATTCTGTGGAAACAGGCAATAAAGATATAAACAAATCTATAAGTTTGATGACTTCCAATTTTATAATAGAATTTAAGTGAAATGGATAAGCCAGACAGTGACTGATGTAGGGTGCCTTGGTTTCTTTTCTCTCGTTGCTGAGACAAAATACCTGACCCCCAGAATTACGGAAGGAAAGATTTATTTAGCTCACAGTTTGTGGAAGTTTCATTCTATAATCAACTGGCTCCAAGGCAGAGGGGCACATGGCAGAGGGCAACAGTTCATAGTGGTGGAAAACAGAAAAAGTAACAAGAGCAAAAGGAAGGAACAGGGACAAGCAGCTTACAGTGTATCCAAACTACCCGCCCCAGGGCAGGCATAGCACTCACACCCATAATTCCAACACTGGACCATGAATCAATCATAAACTCCAGAAGCCCACCCCATGACTGCGTGAGGATTTGCAGGCACATGCAGACACAAACCATAACACTGGAGGAGCCTCTTTCAAGGGCATACAGCTAAGATTTCAGCGGGGGTGGGAGAAATGAGAAATAGCTACCTGTACGTGTATTGAATTGTCAGACTGTACCTCAAAATATATGTAATTATTACATATTAATTAAGAAAAGTTTACATGTTTAAAGAGTTGGACATAGTAACTATTCTCATTTGATCATTACACATACACATAACAGTTATCACACTGTACCCATAAATATATAAAATTAAAATAATAATTACTTTTAAAAAATGAAATTGAGCCAAAGGGAAACATCTTAGGCAAACATAATAGCAAGTGCCAGTGTCTTGAGTCTGGGGAGAACTTGATAGGTTGGAAGGTCAGAGTGTGGCATTTCTTTTTTTAATGTGTAAAATCTTTATTAGTACACATTTGCAGGATGTAATGATTGCATTCATCACAAGGAGTTAGGAAGTGCTGTTGTCCGCATATCATCTGATACATTTTCTCAAGAGGAAACGTAAATTACCCAACTCATTCATTTGCTATGAGTCATGGGAATGGTTACACCTTAAGTGCTTTATTTTTCTGCAAAATTTTAACTATTTGTCAGAGTCTGAGCACGACAACTGAGGTAACTCAAGACCTCATTTGAGATGAGGCCACAAGAGCACAGAGAAGTGAAGTAAGTGGCCAGGCTCCCAACCCTGGATAACAAGGTGGAGATCCCAGAAATGCCCTGGCTCTGCCTTTGCAGAGTGGGTTCTTGCACTGCTCTGCCTCCTGCGGTCACTGATAATCGACAGAGGTCGCTTTGTCTTAGTCATAAACCTGGTGTCTGGTTGCACATGCAGTTATGGCCCAGATGCTCAGGATCAGTATGTAGTTTCTAGTTCCTCTGAACTTCTGTTAAAATGCTCTCTGAAGGTCACTAATTTCTTTGAGATTGAGGGAGCTTTGGTGAACTGAAAATTTGTCATCTCTAAAGGAAACAAATGCTACCTTCTCCGAAAAAAGCATGGCTGTCCAGGAAGCCATGTGTGGTCAGGGTCTTCAGCTCCCTTGAGGGCTGGGGCTGGAGGGATGGACTCATGGCTGCATATGTCCAGGTCAAGGATGAGAACTCTGCCACTCTCCGCCCCTACCTCCCTGTGTATCCCCAGGCCAAACCACAGCCAATGGACAGAGGTTTGGATTCTGATGATGTATGAAATTCTTTGATTTAATGGAATCAAATGTTTAGTAAAACATGGGGAAGGAATCACAGATGGAGTGAGCATGAAACTGTCAAGCACTGAGGAAATCCCAGCCACTGCTGCATGAGGAAGCGTTGCCGGGTCACCCCTGGGCTCCTTCGTTAAAAATCCTAAGAAAGAGAGAGTCCTGTCCAGGCAGAAATACTCTTAGTAAACAAGTTCAGGAAAGGAACCCCGCCCATTCCATACCACTGAGACCAAAATCTAAACTTAATGCTCTTCTCCTTCAGTATCTGAAATCTATCTTCTCTCCAAGCAGTCCTGCTGGGGACGTGTCAGTGACTGATTCCTTGAAGGGCACAATTGGGCTAGAGGTCAAGAAACTTTGAAAACAATGCAGTCTTTGACCCAAGAGTTATACTTCTAAGATTTGATCATAACCCAAATCAGATAGTATGAAGAGTACGGCTCGATAGTCATAGTAATGTTATTTATGATAGTGAAGTACTGACAATTATCTGAAAGAGATTGGAATCCCTCAAAATGTATTCCATGGAAACTTGTCACACACACATGCACATACACACCTATTTGATAGAATTATGTCGTCAAATAAATTTGGAACACACACATTACATCCTTCCATTAAGAAATCACAAAGCATACTGGGAAAAATCATGTCAGAGGGATTACTGCAATAAAGCAATCGATTATTCAACCATATCTAACTGAGTGTTTCTCAAATTCATTTGGCCACAGAGTCCCTTAGGAAACACAACATTTCCTGATATACTCCAGAACTAGGGGTCTACAAAATATTCTTCAGGAAATACTGGGTTAAATATATTTATATATTTGTATCATGTGTTAAAACACAAAGAATACTGACACTATGCTGATAATAACAATAGATAAGTGGGGAAAACAAGTTATATAATAATGAAAATTTTATTGCCCGACTTTGGAAACAAAATAAATTGTGTGTGCAGTTATACCAAAATAAAAACAGACTTGATCTCTTGGTGATGGAATTACTGGATGCTTTCATTTTTTCTTTGTGTTTATTTCAACTTTTTCTAATTTCTAACAATACAGTCATTAACTTTAGGGGGAAAACATGATGTCCTTTCAACTTTTTATTTTGAAATAATTTTACAGTTGCAGGAAAGTCCAGAAAGTTTTCACACACCCTTAACCTAGATTTCCCTTGTATTAATATCTTGCAAAATGGTGGTATGATCATTGGAATGTGGAAATTGGCATTGGTGGAATATTCATTCGAATTCACTCATCTTCCAATTAATGTCTTGGTTCTTGTTCAGTGCAGTATCCTCATCAGTCCAAGTCAGATCTCCTTGGTCTCCTGTGTTTGGAGATAGTTTCTCCTCTCTGTCTTCAGTGACCGAGACACACAGCCCTGGCATTATTGTAGGCTGCTCCTCTGAGTTTGTCCAGTGTGCTCTCAGCTGAGGTTCCTGTGTTTTGGCAAACATGTCTATGCTCCCCTTCATGCATCCTACCAGGAGCTGTTAATTTGAGTTGGTAGATTGAGTAAAGCTAGTTAGACTCCCCAGGATGGCCAGCCACGGTGTGGGAGAGAATTGCCTCTCTTCTTAACTGGGATGTCAGTCTCATCCTGCACTGGGACTTACACTCCTGGCTCCTCTGCCCTGGGGACTCTTACTTAACAAAACCACCATCTTCCCTAGATCTTCAGCTTGCGGATGGCTGATCATGGAACTTCTGCTCTTTCAACAATCATGGGAGCCTATGTGTTGAGATAAATGCCTTCGTATGTACATCCTACTGTTCTGTCTTCACCAGAAAAACATAAATGACAGAAAGATGGAAAGAGAGGTAGATTTATAGAAGGTAAATAGGTTTTATATGAATATGTGAACACTTGGTACATTCTCCAGCTCTGTACTCCGAGGGGGCGTGGACCAAAAGCCCCCTGGTAGCAGAGGGTGCATCTGGTGTCTGCATCCTGGTAAAAAGTGATCAGCAGGCAACATAATCAGTTGTGGAGACTGTGGAGAAACAAGCATTTTCCTACACTACTGGGGAGAATGCGAATTGGTACACCCATCTGAAGGATAATTTGGGCATGCTCACAGAACAATACAGACAATTACATTGTTGACCCAGGAATGTAACATCAGGAAATCTACCTTGAAGATAATGTCCAACAATATGTAAATACATATAAAAAGGTTATTTCTACATCAGATGTAAATGCAAAATACTAGAAAGAACTTAAATGCTCACAGGTAGGGAAGTAGTTGAATTAATTAAGACCCGTCAGCCAGTGGGGTCCCCTATAACTGCAAAAAAAGAACAAGCAGGATGTCTAATTAGTCCATGCTGTTACACAAAAAAACAAACATAAAGTACATTTATAGTATTCTAATCTTCATGTAAGAAAAAAGAAGATAAAAGAAAAAATACTAACATCCACTCAGTCAAGCAAAAGAAGTATGGGAAAGATAAACTAAAAACTAAGAGAAATTCCAAAAGGCGGTGGGTGAGGACAGAATGTGAAAAATGGACAAAGAAAATGCGATGGTCACTTCCCTGGATACGTCACTGTCTGTGGACAGCCGTGGCTCTTAGTAGACTTAGCATATCCCCAAAATAAACTCAGGAAGTTGAAATGAGGACACAGGAGGCCTCCTTAATGGAATACAGATTATAAAAATGAACTTTACTTTATGACACTTTTTTCTGAGTCTTACTGAGCCTCAGTTTCCTCATTTGTTTTTCTGTTTATCAATATGTTTGTGAAACAACATAATTCTACTAACCTTGAGGAACTAATATGTACACACACTGGATCTTGATGATGATAATAAATAATATAAATGCACCAAAAGGAAAGGAGAGGCCCAAGTAACTTTTAAAGATATATATTTAATAATATATATTTTTAAATTGAAGACAAAAATAATTTGACATAAATATTGTATTCAAGTTGGAAAATTAGATTTTTTTCTTGAAAGGGTGTGAGCTAGCAAATCTGAAACTCTTACTATGTGTTCCAGGACAGAATGAACATATATCTTATAGATAATGAAAAGCAGGTTTCTTGCTGTCAGAGACATACCTTACAAGTGGGAAAGGAGAATGGCTAGAAGGAGCACAGTAGGATGTGATTACAATCAGAGATATCAGCATAAAGCCATGGTGACAGACAGAGTGATAGGTAAAGTTACTTTATGTGTCCACTAGAGTGAGCACAGGTGCCCAGGTATTTGGTTAAACATGATTTGCGGGACCTGTGTCAGGGGCATGTTAGCCAAGTGTTGTTGGTTTAATGTGCATTTATCTGGTAATGATTGGTAGGTTTAAGGAAAATTCTTTCCTATGTTTGAAAGTCATTGTAAAAAATCTATTCATGTACTTAAAATTAATATGCTGAAGAGCCGTTTTTGAAAACACCATTCATGTATTTAAAGCTATTTTCTATCATACTCTTGATCTTTGATCCTTCAAGCTTTCAGACTGACCACCTGTATGTGGCAAATATTGCAAATATTTTCCCTTCAGTTCTGATTACCTTTTGACATTTTTTAAATAGTGTTTCTTATCCTACACACTTATTATTTAATTTGCCATAGTTCAATTAATTGAATATTTTGCTTCTAAATTTTATTTACATTTTAAACATGGCCTTATCTCACCCTGAAAGACTTAGGCACTGCTTTGACAAAAAGGAGAGCAAGAATATGCTCTAGGATATTTTAAACCTGAGAAAGTGGGGAAATAACTTTAGAAAAGGCTCAGAAGTCACTGGGTTCTCTTCCCACCTGCTTTCAGGTTCTTCTGCTCAGCTGGAAGAGCGCTATAGCTGCTATCTAGATGTCGCCCAAAGCCTCGTGCAGTCATAGGTGGGGCTTTGCAGAGGGGGATGGCTCAACAATGTGTGATGCTGGGATTGATTCAAAGGGGAAGCCAAGAAGAAAGCCAACCCAACCCGGGGGGGAAGGCCAACCAACCCAAAGAAAAGCAACCCGGGGAAAAAGGAAACAAAAAAAAAAAGGCCGCCAATGGCAACTGCTGAATCCTTGCCAACTCAACGCCTTGCCGCCCTCCGCCCAACATGAGCTGTTTCTCCTCTTTGATGCCCCTCTGCCATGCCACCTTACCTTGGAGCCAGCTGGTTATGGACTGAAACCTCTACAAACTGTGAGCCAAGATAAACAATTTCTCCTTTAACTTTTGGTGTCAGGTATATTGTCTGAGCAACAAGAAGGAACTGAGACAGAGAGCTTTGGCAAAGTATTTAACCTGGGAACTTGTTTTTTCTCATCTATAAGATAGGATGATAACACTACCTTTGCTGCTATGAAGACTTGAAGTTCTTGTTTCAATGCTTGCCATTAAGGAGATATTTTCTTACTAGTCTAATCATCATATATCAAATGCTAAGTGATAATTTATTGGAAACCATCAAGAGGTGCCTGATATTTTTTCTCAATATTATGTAAAGACAGTTCCATTTCTATAAAAGCAATGAATCAGGTTTCCACCACTCATCTGTACATTCATCAGAGTTATGCTCTTTGCCTCTGAAATCCTTCATCTTTTGAAACTCTACCATATCTGTTCTACAATGAACTTAGAGAAAAGTTCTGAGGACGATGGAGTTAAACTCCTTAGCACAGGCTGAGCTGATGTGTAAGAGCATCAGAATGAATCCCAGAAAAGAGTCAGACTGGCCTGATTTACCATCACGGTATCTCCCCAAGGCGCTCGGCCCCAGCCCCAAGCACTAGGCTCTGTGGTCCTTCCCAAAGACCTATTTCCTTAGCGTTGGGAATTGTCCACAAGCACTGGAGTGGCCAGTACAGAGAGGACTCACTGGATTCTGCTGCCAGCTCTTTCCTCCTCTTTGTTTAAGTGTGACATCACCTTTGATTTCAGTACCACTCAAAGCAAACACAACCAAGACGGTGCCCTCAATCCTTTGGCAGCTGCTTCTAAATTATTTGAACATGATGAAGTTCCCATCTACCAGTAAGCTAATTGAGTGTGTGTCTTCACAGAGTGCAGACGTCTTGAAGACACACACACACACACACACACACACACACACACACACACCAGTCCATGGAAGTAAATAGATTTTCTTTTCTGGTTAGCTAATGTTTGTTTTCCTCATTGCCTTATCCCTGAGAAAGAGATTTAAAAAGCAGAAGCTCTCTGCCTCAGGATGGGATTATACCTAAGAGCACTGCAAGCTGAAAGGTTATAAACTGAAAATGCATTTCTTGCACCAAACCTACTGAGGCCCTAGCAGCACAGCATCCTGTAGAGCATGGTGGCTGCTGCTCCTGCTCGCATGGCTCGCTGCCTCTGCCCGTTATCAGGAGAGTGGTGGGCTGCTTGGTGCTTGCCTGGAAAAAGATCCAAGGTTTGTTTCTTCTGAACACACCTGGCTTTCAAGCCATCAGAAAGTCAAAACACCCTGAGCTGAACCCACAAAGTTGGGGGCTGTGGTCTCCCAGCTGTCCTTCCACAGTTTTGAAATTCCTCAGGGCTTCAGGTCCCATGCAAGGGATGAAGGGAAAGGAGAAGGAAAAGGGGACTCCGCCTCTGACCCATCCCTACCGTATACACTCTGGGCGCCACAAGAGTGACCCAAGATGTACGATTTCAGCGGCTCTTGCTGGAACGCCACCTCCAATTGGCATTGTGAAAATTTTCGGAGGCATTTTTTGTTGCCATAAAAATGAAAGATCATGACATTCATGAAGTGATACTATATAATAGAGACACATATTTGGTATTTACGGCCGGATCCTGGCACAGAGCTTCTAAAATCCTTGGAGTTTCTTGAGTGATAAGTAACTGTGGTGTTTGGCTAATAAGGAAATGAACAACCAGGCCAAATGGAGGCTGGATAGCTTGAGGATGGGGCTGCTCATCAGAAAGTCCAGGCCAGGAGCGGAGAGACCGTCTGAGGGCTCTGCTGCCTGTGCCTGGCCTTCCTCGCTCTAGGAAGGGGAAGCGTTGGCGGTTTAATCAGTCACTCCCTTGTGCTAAAACCTCGGTGAACCCCATGGACTCTGGGCTTTGGAGAGCTTCCTGTTTTGTGAACAGGGCGGGGAGCTAGGAGGCTGGCACACCTCAGCAGAGAGGGGGTGGAGGTGCCAAGTCTCTGCACCTCTCCTCTGGGTGCCACTTTCCTCATGGGGTCCTCTATGTTGAATTTGCAATACTATATAGCAAGTATAGCACCTTACTGAGTTCTCTGCATTGTTCTAGTGAATAATCAAAGTTAGAGAGTAGGGGGGTAGGGGTATAGCTCAGTGGTACAAGTGCCTGCCTGGCAAGCACAAGGTCCTGAGTTCAATTCCCAGTACCAAAACAAAAACAAAAACAAAAACAAATTTAAAAAAACTCACAGATATACTGAGCGAGTGGCAGTCCTTAAATTTGTAGTTACTTGGTCAGGACTACGTGCGGCTTGAGTACCCCATTTGCAGCTGGCATCTCAAGTTTGGCAAACATGTTGGGAGTAACCCCCAAACCTGCAGAGTCTGTGCTAACTCTGCAGAGCTACCGTCCCAAGTGAATGACTTGTACAATGAGTTGGTGTTGGAAAAGAGCATGCAAGTGGGAAGCAAGGATGCAGCCCACTGGACACCCTGCAGCATGTGAATAGCTCTGCCTCTGCCTGATCCATCGGAAGGTCATGGGCGCAAACATTTGTTGATGATTACCCCAGTCCGCTGTATTTATGGGTTACATTTTGCGAAGTTCTTCCATACATACAGCTTTCCAGGAGTGCAGCTGTTATATGAGCTGACAGAGGCTGCACTGTACTTCATGCTGTGTGGTTTTCAAGGTGCTAACACAGCACAGCTCCACTGGTCTGCATTTGTGCCCGTTATCTGTATGGTAGAAATGTAGGTGCAAACATCCAACCAATTCATTGCAGCATCTAATGTAATGCCTGAATTATTATAAGCTATTTTCCTTTTTATTTCTTCTTTAAATCGTGCATGGGTGTTATATTTATGTTTTGTTACATGTACTTATTATAGGTCAAGCTAGTTATGGATTTTATTTCAGAATAGTAAAGGAGGTATTTGCAAATACTTGCAATAAAATCAAAGCGTTAGTTCTGAAAAGGTTGAGACCCACCTCTCATCATTTCCTCACACCTGGAGGGGGTCTCAGCAATGCTCACTGTGTGATGCAGGAGGACACAGCTCCCGCCCAGTGTCATGAACCCAGTGAGCAGGGTTCACCTGGCTTCTGTCCCTGCAGCCTGGAACTTGGTGGAAATAAACTAACAGAAGACAGAAGAATGGATGCAAGGAGAAGGAAAGAGAGAGCAAAAAAAGAAGCGGGAAGGAAAGAGAGAAACATAGGAGGAAAGAAAACCTATGTGAATCAGTTGTTTTCCAGTTGTTAAGCTGTTAAATAATCTAAATAATGTACATGCAAAAGCTCTTATTAGTATCCATTGTTGCCTGTTGAACATAGCATGCGTTGAAAATGATGACAGAAAATACTTTTCAGCATGTGACACAATTCTAGCCATGCAAATGTGAAGTCCACTTGGAAAGACCAAACACATTCATTCCTAAACACTAAATAAATATGGAAATAAACAATATGGAGTGGTACCCAGCAGGCACAAAAGGGAGACACCAGCACTCCCTGTCTGTCTAAGGCGCAGCCTCGCTCCCAGACGTCCTGCGCCTCCTTGTGCCACGGTCACAGCAGGGAAAGCCAGGCGGCTCCGTGTACAGGGAAAGCATTGAGTGACCAGGACCCAGATCTCCCTCCTAAGTGAAGCTGCCTCTTGACGCTGGTTGATTCTGGCACTGTCACACGATGCTCACGTTCTTACCTTAGCGCATGTCTGGAGGATGAGCAGACTTTTGCTCGAAGGTGACTACAGCTCCCCAGCAGTTTGCCACAAATGCATGTCACACCTGTGCCGTGCACCCGGCCACAGCTACCGCCCGGCAGGACAGTGTCTGCTCTTACCCCAGCGGGCACCTCTGCTCTTCTCGCTCCTCAGCGGCTCGGGGTCAGACCCAGAGCCTCCGGGTCCCGGGACGTTGTTTTCCTTTGAGGACTTGCAGGCACAGCAGATTTCTGGGCGTCCCCTGACTCTAGGCTCCTCCTTTGCCCAGGTCCCTCCTGAAGCCTGTGCAGCAGCTAGTCGTGGTCGTCGGTATCACGGACTTGGAAAGGGGTGTGGACGGGCCGCCGGGCTGGAGAAGCCGCCGTCTCTTCTCCTCCAGCTCCTGTCCCTCTCCAGTCCTTGTGCTCTGGATGACCCTGGTGGGGCTGTGGGTATTTTCATCCCAGCCAAAGAGACCACGTGGAGGGGCTGCAGCTCGTTTGTGTGGTTGGAAACGCTCCTGTGGTTTGCTCGTACTTTACCCACAGCCGGCCATGTCCACTGCCCTGGAGCAGCTGTGGCTTCCAGGAAGCCTTACTGCAGTGACCACTGATTCCCATGTCATGGGTGATGTCACCAAGGCCCACGGCCAGGGGTGGGTGCCTTCTCCATGTCACGGCCAGCCTGGTGGGCCCCAGAGCCTGATAAGTAGCTCGAAGAAGCAAGATGTGAAATGTGCACGGGAAGCTGCCCAGTCTTGCAGCGCGTAGATAAAAGAGACTGAAAGAGGCTTCCTCAAATTTAACAGCAGGCCTAAAATGCCATTGGTGTCTGTTAGCTGTCACAGCTGGTGTAGCTGATGTTTTCTTAGGCGATCCAAAGAAAAAGACAAATTTTGATGACAGAAAAGACGGAAGCATGATTTGATTTGCTCCTTAGAAAACTATACTACAAAACTGTCCCATGGAAGAGTAGACCCCAGAATTGGTAGGAAATGAAACGGTCATAAAGAGCTATGCTGGGTGATTGATTCACAGAATTCTTTTGCTAGTTTTTCTAGATTGTGTGATGTGCGGGTCATCAGCTTTTAAAAATGTGTACTCTCTCATGATTTATTTTCTTATTGGAAATATAGTTTGCTTTTGAAGCCCCCTTTGTGTGAGTCATTTTGTATCATTTTTTTTTTTTTTTCACAGAAGGCCTCTCAGATTGCATAGATTTCCTCTCAGAAAACTTTCGCTCAGCTCGGTCTGAAGCCCAAGCTCACTGTCACTAGAAATGCATAGAGTCCTCTCTCTGGGTGCCCAGGGCTGCATCTGTAGCTGACAGCGCGGCTTGCAGGGGGACAGACCCCAGGGAGATGAGGAGTAACAGTTTACTATTCAGAGCCTGGTGAGGGTGAGGAGAGAAGCCGGAGGAGAGAGTTCGGGGACAGCCAGTGTTCAGGAAGGAGCAGCCCCGCCACGGGCAAGCGGCTGCGGGTGTGGCTGAGCGCCAGGAGCCCTCAGACCCATCCCGAGGGCAGCGTTCCTCCTGTCTGTCGTCCTCCCGCACTCCTGCCTCTCCCTCACCTTCACCCTCACGGGCGCATCTCAGGGAAGGGCAGGCAGCGCAGCATAATGAGACAGACTGCAGGAACCAAAAATCTTCTCACAGCGAGGGCGCGGGGGCTGCGAAGGGAGATTGATAGCCTGGTGCGCCCCACAGCTGAGAGGGAGCAGGCCCCGGGCGGCGACACCTCTGCACGCTTCTTAGAGACCTAATCACGTCCTGAGGGAAGCGCTCGGCTTGCACTGACAGCGCGGGCGTCGCTCGGACATTAACCTTCCCGGGGTCACCCCCACACCGCGTGCCCAGCACGCCACCCAGAAAATGTAACTGAACAACAGTTTTGCTTTTCCTCCGGCTTCACTGTTTTAAATGTCCTCGGGCTGCGTTTCTCCGCCAGGCCTCGTTTTATGGGCTGTGGATTACACTTACCGCTCAGCACTTCTTGCTGGAGCGCAGACCTGCGGAGCCACTAACTCCCACGGTCAGCATTCGCGTTGCAGACCCGGGGCCCGCGACGACACTGCGCCGTTAACGCCTGGCCTCTCCGCGTCCCAGTGAGATCAGCACTTTGGTTCTTCTTATTCACCCAGCAGAACCCCAGGAGCAACGCCCAAGCAATGACTCAAGCGAACTGCGCTGGCGTTCCGAAGAGCCAGTTCCTGCTCCAGCCTTCTGCCCGGATCTTGGATCTTGGAGAGCGGCATCTGGAAGCAGAGGGTGGTGCGCTTCCCTCACACAGGCCGGTGACCCGCGCTCAGATGGAGCGGTGCCCCGTGCGCGCCACGGAGAGGCCGCAGGCTCACTCACTGTTTCTTTCTTTCTTTTCACTACCCTGAGTCGCTTGGTTATGAGAACTGGAAAACATTCCTGGAGAAGGTGTAAAAGCTTTCGAAGCAAAAGCATCTTGAAGCTGCAAGGGGCCTTTGCATTTCTGCGCTTTGAACACCTTCTCAAATACAGGTGACTCCACTCTGTCACCCGCTTGGCCTTCCCCAGAGCCACCGTCCCTCTGGAGCAGGAGAAGCCCGCTGTGCCAGATGCACAAGCCCAGGGAGGTGGAGGAGGACACACGTCCCCTGAAAGGGTGCCCGGCGCGTGTTAACAACTCTGTCAGCTCTTCCGGGAGGTCCCCCATGCTGCCAGCCTCTCTTGGGGAGCTCCTGCCCCGTGAAGTCTGACCCGTGTCGGGGTGCTCAGGCAGGGACGTCAGCGGTTCTGCTCAGGAGGAGGAGCACGTGTAGCTGCCGAGAGCGAGGACATTTCACAATGCCCTCCCCTGCCTCGCCCCAGCCCCTCTCCCACCGCTCCCTGAAGAGGAGGTTGACAAATTCCCTGATATCAAAACCAGCTGTCAGAACAGCACAGGGTAATAGCTGTCCTTGTCAAACGTACCAATTAATTCACCTGACTGTCAGTGCTGGGATAATGGATGGACTCCACAGTCCGGCTGAGTAATGAAAAGCAAAGGCTCACTAAGTCCATTTCACCCACGCACGTGTCCTGGCGCAGAACTGGAGCAGTCAGAGCCGGACAATGTCAATAAACCTCCACGAAAACGAAAGCTTGATGTTCAAAAGCATGTGTGCGGGCAGGGCGGGGGCCTCTCCAATCTACTGTATGTGTTGCTACAGGACCTGTTCCCAGAATATTATCAGAGAACGCTTAAAGGAGAATGCAGAGAAGGAAACACCATAGTTTATGCAGGGGCTGGGGATTTAGCTCAGCGGCAAAGCGCCTGCCTGGCGCTTTGGTCGTGAGTTCGGTTCCCGGTACTGGAGAAAAACCAAAAAAAAAAAAAAAAAAAAACATAGTTTATGCTGAGGCTCATCTGCATGCAGATGGGAATCAACACCTCGCTGCTTGAGAGGCGATTAAGACTGCAAGGGCCGGAACCCTGCCGCGCGGCTTACTCAGCTAGCATTGGAGAAGAGAAGCCTAGATCAACAGAAGCGTAGCCAAAAGGTTTGGTGAAAATGTTCCTTATTTCCACAGCAGGATGATCCAACCACTGCCACTCCACAAGAAGAGTCTCAGCCCTAGAGATCTACCCTAACACAGGCAACATGACATGAACCATGTGGGTTTCCAAGCAGAGGGTCACAGTTCGCTAGTCTTGGCGGGGAGGGTCAGCCCAGCAGACACCCTGCAAGAACATCAGGCTATTTCCAAGGAGGTCAGCAAGGGGGTGAAGCAGGTCTGGGCAGACAAGATGTCAGTGGTAAGGGTCATCGACTCTAGACTGATAAACAGCCTCTTCATTCTATTCCTTCTACCCATGTGTAGGATTTGCTAATCATGGGGCATCTTTAGCCAGAAGGTAATGATAACCATAATATAACTTATTGAACACTTATTATGTTTAAATGCTTCCCTTAAATCTTACATACATCAGCTCATTTAATCCTCATGTGAGCCCTAAGAAATAGGCACAAAGGATAAGTATGCCTGCTCAATGTTCACCCTCTTCCAGCCCAGCAGAGAGACATCTGGAGTTGCCAACTCAAGTTTCCTGCTGTTCCCTTCTCCCAGGAGGAAGGATTAACTAATGAGGGTGCAGAGAGGAGAAAGGTGGGAAGGGAAGGTGGCAGCAGGGGCTGGTGGGAGTGGGCTGGGTTTGGTGTTCAGTACTGCTTGAGACCCCTGCGGGCAGCAATAGTTAAGTGGGGGAAGGAAGTGCAAAGGTTGAGTCAATATTGCTGTGATCTGCGTGCTTAAGTCCTCTGTGATGTGTTTTTGGGGATGCTAGCAAAACTGGAATATCTTTTCCACTACCTTTTGGACTGTTGGAATCACTGCTTATTCTTTGTAGCGTTCATCTAAGATGCAGCTACGGGAACTCTGAATTCATCAGGATTAGAGTAGACATAGCATCTCCTTAACAGCCAGGATATTAGCACTCAGAGAAAAGTGGAATTCACCCAACGCTCTCAGCACATTTGCGGAACTATGATTTGGCATCAGGGATAAAACTACCCATTTTTATATCCTCATGCCAGTCTGGAGCCCTCCAGAACTTTCCTTGGTCAATTATACCAATTTCACTTGAAATCCAACTCAAAGTATAACTGCTTTCCTCTCAGGAATATTTTCAAACATCGAGTGCTTAGTCTGTGACAGGTAAGCCAAACACTTGCTTTGCAATTTCCTGCTTAATCTGTGCATAATCCCCAGGTCAGAAGCATCGTTTGCAGTTACAGAAGCCAAGCCTGAGGCTCGAGGGGGCAAAGTCACTGTCCTCGGATGCTCTGCAGAGAAGGCCCATGCGCAGCTGGAATTTAAACCCAGAGCTGCTCCTGTCAGCGCCTGCCTCCTTCCTTTTTCCTTTCTGACCATTTCATCTCCAGGTAAATGCAAAGTGTCCCTGGTGGGAGGCGGAGGATCCTGAATTCTTCACAGAAATAGTGGCGGCCTCCTGGTGGCCTCTGCCTCTTTTCTTCCCGTTGTTGAGGTTGCCCATCTATCCGCGATGGCTGTGCCATTTGGAAGACTTTCACAGGCAAAGCCGTGAGCAGGCTCCTGGGCAGGCTGGGGCCCAGGGGGTCTGGAATTTGGATTAGCTGGCTTCCAGCTGATTGATAAGCTGGGATTTGGCCAGGCAGATACTCTTCGATTTGGATTTGTCAGGGTCAGAAAGATTTGTTTTCTTCTGTTGTCATGTAAGCTTTGCTCTCCCTGACTATAATCTTTAAAATCATGACCGTTCTCAAGCCACCTACCTAAGAGAACAAAAGCATAGATTTCTGGGGTGTCTTCTAATGGAATCAGTTTCTCTAAAAGTAGAACATTTTTCTTCCTTTCCACTTTTCTTCATGAGCAAAGTTATTTAACAATAATCTGTTAAAGGTACAAAGAAAAGCAACAAAATGAATAAAAGTAGGAGCTCTTCTTCCTATTTTCCCCCATGTGTGGTGACTATGAGAATTCCTAGCTGGACCAAGGTTGTTATGTTAATGACAAGTGGATATTCAATACCCACTGAAGTCATCCCTCTTCCTCTCCCCCAGTTCCCTAATTCAGGAGGCTTTTGTTTCATTATATTTTATGTTATTTTACACTGGCTGATGGGTATGCTCATGTTAGAGAGCTACATGTGCTGTGTGGGCCTCAAATCCATCAATTAATGCTTCTGCCTTCTGTGCTGAAGGAATCATCTTCAAGTTCATGCTGATGAATTTTCCTCTTTACCTCATTACCCCAGCCAGACACAGTGAGACGAGACGTCTGCTGATGGCGACCCTCTCACACCCAATCGGATTCCTGAGGATGCACACGCTCCTATTCACAAGGGCCTGTCACAGCCCGGGGAGGAGTTTTGCATCAAAAACACTGAAATTGCAACAGTGATGCCAGTCCCTTACAAAATACAATCAAACATAAGTGTTTTTAAAAATGGATTTCCAGCGCACAACTCAAGAATGCTATAACACATTCTATATAGAAATGTAATTTGATTTTTTTACTACTTTCAAATGTTTACATAGTTAAAATGGACATGAATAGCTGATAGTTTACACCTTTTATTGCTTTCATTACTTTACACCTTTTATTACTTAATAAAATGCTTACATTTTTAGAATGTACCCTTTAAAGCATATGTCAGTTTTTTAATTGTTCCTCAGATAGGCTTGAGGCTTTATTAAGAGGACACTGTCAGCCAGGAGGACTCCTGAAGTGCATTTCTTGTGTATTTCTGTGATTACTTGCATGTTTCTGGCTGTCACAGAGAGATAGAGAGGGGACCAGGGACCCTGCCTATCTCTCCCTGCCATGAGAGTGTGTGGTCATTATATATTTGCATACAAACAAATAATAATAATTTATTCTAAATGGCATTATTTTCTAAAAACTGGCAGTTTAGGTGTTTAGAAACCTACATGAATTTATTGCTGAACTGCACAAAGGGCTTTTTTACCTAAATAGTGTGTGCAGTCCTAATCTATCTAATTCATCAGGCTACAGGTACCTCAGGATGTCAAAGTCTGCTGGTTTGTTGTGTATTTTACCACCACAGTTTGGGAATGAAGATACCCTAGCTACTTTTACCCCTGCTCGAACTGACCTACACATTCATTTAATTCTGCTTGAATCCTTAAGTTCCCTGCCTTTAAGAAAAGTGGATAGCATCATTTTTACTTCAGCAAACATCTGTGTGAGTGTCTCTTACGGGTATATGCTAGATGTAGTAATGACGATAAGAAAAAATGTCATGGTCTCAGAGACCATGAGATCTTATTTGTCTGATGTTAGTGCACAGGAATGTGTTTCACTTTGAATCTGCTTCCCTGATGCTATCTGATGAGATCATAAACCCACAGCTGAGTTTGCTATCAACGTGTGTAAAGTATAAGAAAACAAGTGTTAAAAGAAGCCTCTTCCTATTTGTACTGTTAGGAGGGTTTTTTATGTGGATTGGATAGTGTGCAATGTGGTGTGTATGGAGGGCTTTTATAAAATTGTGTTTGATTCTTAACTGTGCTTAAGAAGTTTAAGTTCTTTTTAGAGGAGATATTATTCTAGCCCTATGTGATAAAAGGTAACTTAGTCCTTACTAATGAGGGTGCAGAGAGGAGAAAGGTGGGAAGGGAAGGTGGCAGCAGGGGCTGGTGGGAGTGGGCTGGGTTTGGTGTTCAGTACTGAGTATGCTGTGGAAGTTTCCATTGCTAGTTAGAAAATTGAGTATGCTGTGGAAGTTTCCATTGCTAGTTAGAAAAGGAGCCAGAACTGAACCTCACTTTTCTTGATTGTTAATTCTCTGTATTTCCCACCAGACCCACACACTGACAAGAATTTATCACCAAATTACAAGACATATGAGAAGACCTTGGATGCGTCTCTGTCTAATACTCCCAATAGCTTTCCAAAATCAGGGATGAGAGGCACTTTCTCCCTTTCTTACTGAGAAGGTACTTTGTGTGAGTTTGTTAAAATCAAATAGTTAAGATAAAGAACAGAAACAAAGTTTTATAACAGGTTAGTGGTGGAGAAAATAGCCATAGACCCGAATACCAAGTCAAAGCATGACTGGATGTGATCTCTCATGCTCCACTTTAGCGTAGGTAGTGAGGAGCCCTGCACTACAGGGAACACAGTGTCCATAGGACTTTGCTTCCTTGTGTGTGTGATGCCTGTTTTGAGGGCCTGGTCTCTTGGTGCTCAAGTCTCCAGTGTCCTGGCTTCCCAAATGACCCCATGGGGGGGCATTTCTGTTGGCCAGGCTATGGTGACTTCCTGAGGAACACAGCACAGAGCCTGAGGAAAGCAAGTGATGTCTCCCAGTGATGGTGGAATCCAGAGTCATAGCCATGCACAGGACTTGGAGGAGCTGGCACCAAGGTCCACTCAGCCCTGTCCCCTTGACCCCCGTACTCTGGTCATACCAGCTCTTTTGCTGCTTTTCTCACTGGGACCTGTGCACTTCCTGTGCCTTGGCCTGAGTGCTTCTCCTCCATCCTCCTGCCTCGTCCTCACAGCATCGTCTTCCACTCCCGTGCTTGCCGGTGGGAGTTTTCCTTCAGTGGTCCTCCTCCCCATCCCACCCTCCCTGTCAACTTCCTTCCTGTTACTGGATGATTTTCTTCATAGGGAGGATCAAAACTTGAAATATATTTTTTAACTCACTGACTTTCATTCTGTTTTCTCTGTCCTCCAATGGGACATGAACTGCAGAGAGGGCAAGACCCTTACATTCTCATACAATGCTGTTTCCCAGCACCTACAGTGGTGCGGAGCCCATAGCTGGGGTTCAGGACAAACGAATGGACGGCACTGAGATCAAATAATCTTCAGGAGCTCTGAAGATCAAATAGTCATCAGTGCTCTGGTGCTTAATACCACCCTGAAATTCATCCACAACAAAGGGTGCTAGGTTTAGTCCACCATTCCTGCCCTTCCTCAAGTCAGTAGAACACTTCACAGGTCATACCAACTGGTCACACAGAATAACAGTAGTAAGGCACGCTAAGAACGGTCATGAGGGCCAAGACCTGCCAAATGCTGGGCGTTGCACTTGGCTCACATTTACTCCTGACCCCACCATAATCCTGCAAAGTGGGTGACAGAATCCGCATCATTCAGGTTCTGCCACTCAGCTTGGAGTGACGGAAGCAGATTTGAGCCCCGCTGTGTCTAACTCTGCAGCCTGCACTTGCTTGGGCATGCTCAGATTTGAGAGTCACCTTTGTCTCCGTGCAGGCTGAGATGCCTTCACTCTGAGTGCCCCGATCCGGCCTTCCTCAGGTTTGGGATTTGGAACATTCACATGCATGTGCACGTCTGCCTGGGCCTGAGGAACCGTCTTGAGGATGGGGCTCGAGCCTGAACGTGGAACTCATATTTCATCTTCTCCTTATGTACGTAGCCTGGAGCTAACTCACACTTCACGTTAAATACTTATGTGCCTTTTGACAGCTACTCCATGCCCGGTGTCACCATATTGTGCTCAAGAAGTTTCAGACTTCTGGGCTTTTGCTGCTCAGGCTGACGATGCTCGACCTGTCCTGTCATTCGTCGTTTCGTCTAAGCCAAGCATTTCTTTGCTGAATGACACATGGACACAAAAGCCACCTTGAGCAGGAGCTCTGTTCTCAATGGCTCTGAACATGCCATCACCGCATCTAAAATGGGAACTCTGGAATAATTTTATGGACAAGGTTTCCTAAAATCCATAAGCAGGTGCTACGGGCTTGTCAGAATGCACCCAGGTTTCGTGTGGCAAGCAGGTCAAGGATTTGAAACATTACCATGTCTTGGACACACACACCAGTCCCCATGTTGTTAATACTTGTTAATAACTCACTCCTTCTCCTCAAAGGTCACCCGGCAGGGACTGGGAATACAACACACCCCAGGGAGGGACAGGAAGTAGAGTGGCTTCTGTGCTGGTAACCCTGTGTGGCCAAGGACACTCTGCTGCTCAGGAAAGGAAGGAACAGTAGCCTCGGGATGAGGGAGGGTGAGTGAGCCCTGTAACCCCAAGGGTAAGGAACTCCAGATTGGGGAAAACATGCAGGAGCTTGTTAAGCGTGTTATCTTCAGACTTTTCCCATGCACAATCCCACCCTTTGTTTTTGCTTGTGGTGAACAGTCCCAGGAGAGCCTCATCTGCAAAAGGAAATTTATATAGTGCCTACTTCCCTACAACCCTCAGTGCAGCACCTCCCACATGATGGGGACCATGACACCTTAGAGCAAGTGAACCCTCAGACCTGGCCCTGTCCTAGTTCAGAGGTGGGGCCAGCAGGATGGGCAGCCACATGGCGTCCATGGCAGATGCCCAACAATGACTGACATGGCAGACTTTGTTGGGGGAAGGTGTGCACCCGGGTGTGCCCAGCTGGAAGCCGCCGTCATTCAGCACTCACAGATGGGGATTCAGGGTGGTGCACACCCCCAGCTGTCTGCCACCGCCGTCTTGAAGGCCCTTCTCTGCTGCCTGAGGCTTGGGCTGCTCTGGGAAGGGCCCAATGCGGGTGGGGGTGGCCTAATAAAGCAGCTGGTCTATTAGAAGATAGGCTTTGTGGAGACTCACGCAATCATCCTGAATCCCCCTAATCCCAAACTTTATTGCCCTAGATAATAAGCTTTGGTGGCGACGCTCCATTGAAATATGGGATTGTCTGCAGGCTGCAGGCACCTGCTGTGTTGCTCAGCTCCGGGCTGCAATTGTGGTCCAGAAGCCAGGGGCAGGTGCACAGCGCCCCTCAGCTCCCGAGGAGGCGAGGGGGACAGCGGGCGGTGGCTCCGCTCTGAGATGCTTCCAAACACTCTGCACCCAGTGGATCTCACGCTGGCCTGAGACTGTATCTTGCTCTGTGGTTTGTGCATGAGATGGTTTTGAGGACTTGGGGCAGAAGAGGCAGGGGCCGTTGTCAGCAGTGCTATGGCGACCCAGATGAGTCCTCCTCTCCTGCCTCCCCTGCATGCCCACCCAGCAAGCTCCCTCCTCTCTTTCTTGAGCCTTCTGTGTCCCTCCAAGGACAGGGGTCCCCTTCCTCCTGGGCACTCCCTGGTCCTCATTCACAGCCAAAGCGTAGCCACAGGATCATTGCCTGGCCGCTTCTGTGCCTGTCTCCTCCATCAGGCAAGGAACACTCTGAGATCACGGACTGGCTTTGATTCATCTGTTTATACTTAGTACCTTGAAGATGCTCAAAAGCTGTCCAAAAACAATGGAAAAGATAAACGTTTAAAGACAAAGCAGGAAAGACTGGCAGCGACCTAAATGCACGTCCAGTGGAATCCTGTGTGGCACAGAAACAAAGAGACAGATCTGCCCACATTCGCAGGGAGTGAGTGCCAAGGCACATTGTTGGGAGAAAATAAAGCAAGGTATCACACAATGTCAAGAACGCTGTGTTTAAACAAATCATGCTGGCAGTAAACAATCGCCTTCGGGAAGCGCACTTGGAAATGTGTTACACTGAGTGGAAGGGAGGCTTATTTTACACTTTAAATCCCTTTGTAAAGCTAAAATGTTCAGCACATGTGAATATTACCTTTGTAAAAGGTAGACAGAAATACATGTCAGCGCATACACAGAGATCTGTTGAATGCACACACAGTTCATGCTCGGTTCTTCTTACTTGTCTCCCAAACGTGATCTGGACCACTGAGAGGCATGGACAGGGAAGCCTGCAGGCCTGAGGAGCACATGCGTGACACAAGCTCCTCCTGGTACCGATGAATGATTTGGGTGGGACTAGGAATTTGCTAGCTGCCGTCCATGAGCCGGGAAACGGTGGGTGTGGGGTGCGGAAGGTGCCACACGGGGACTCACTCCCTGCTTCGGCGTGAACAGTGACAAGCGCCAAGAAACAGAAATCGCATTTGGTGAATACCTGGCGCAAAGAGTGTGAGTCGGCCTTCCTGACTGTGCTGCTTAGGACAAAATCTTCACTTATTATATCCCTCCTTTTCTCTTCTTGCTCGCCTCCCTCCCTCCCTCCCTCCCTCAGCACTCACAGAATGACCTTTCTAGGAGATCTGCCCTCCTTCTGATGAAAATGACTTAAGTTATTTGGTTCCGTCTCTGATGGGGTATTGATTGCTTCCCCAATCCCATAAACAACTCCTTACCACCTCTCCAGGGGACCCACTGCACTAGATTAAATTAAGAGCAATCTTGGCCCTTAACAGGCCCATCTACCAAGCAGTTGTCCTGGAGAAGTGATTCATGAGTTTGGTTCATGATCCTGGTGGCCTCTAGGAGGGAAAGCGACCCTTTCTCCAACAGAGCCCTTAGGCGCTTAGAGTGGATTTGGGAAAACATAATTAAGGCTGGGTGTCTTTCCCCAAACAAAAGATAGAATATGCGGGAGGGTGGGGATACTGTGCAGTTACCTGTGGAACCGAGCAGAACTCCACTCAGGCAGAAGTGACTGATCCTCACATTAATGCACAATTGTCTGTTCTTCGAGAGCTAATGAGAATAAGAGTTCTTTTTGATCACCCTGCTAAGTGACCATGCCAGTTTTACTTCTATCTTTTCATCAAATGTATAACTGTGGTTGTGACTCTAATGAGCAGACATCCAGGTACTTCTGGCATCCTTTCCTCCAATGGGACTCAGCGTGAAAATAATCCTCAATTAGCCAGTAAAAATTTCAGTAACTCTTATTGGCCTCACTTACTTGTCCCATCATGCACTGTGTTCCCATAATCCTCTGCTTCTGTGGAACACTATTGCTTGTGTACAGGTCTTTTTGCTGAATTTACCTGCCTGGACTCTGGCTCAGGGAGCTTTTAAAGGGTTGGGACAAATGTTTATTTTATCATAAAATGACTATGGTAGATTGAGCACACTTAGTTTTAGGAACCCAAAACCAACCTTCTCCCCAAAGACAGTATAATAAGACACATCAAGAATTTGGGGTATAGGGTAGAACTTAATGGCCAAAAACAAGGTTCCCAGGTCTATCAGCCTAGAATATCCAGAGCCACTAAACATCTTCATGGGCCCCATATCACATCCCTTCTGGGAAAATCTCCTTTTTCTTTGATTCATGCATAATGGCCCATTTTGTATGTAAGCATTAAAATGCAGATAACTGGGGCTGGGGATTTAGCTCAGTGGCAAAAGCGCCTGCCTGGCAAGCGCAAGGTCGTGAGTTCGGTTCCAGGTACCGGAGAAAAACCAAAAAAAAAAAATGCAGATAACCGGTTGGAATTTTATTACATTTCACATAGATTCAACTAAATATTAATTTCAATTCTCAACTCTTTTAAAACTGTATTAAGTAAAGAGCTGTATTTTCTCTACGTCCCAAATGTGGCCAATCTAATCATCTGGGTGCCTGCCTACCCCACCCACAAGCTAACAGGGTCTGAAACCATCTGTTAGTCTCTGGAGGAGTAGAGGGTAATGGATGCAGGATTCTGAAAAACTCACTGCTACTCATGTATGCTGGCAGCCTCAGAAGTGTGTCAGTAAAGGGTGTACCACTGCACTGGCCTGCTCTTCAAAGAACACTGTTTCTGTCAGCCTCTGCCGTGAAACAAACCACCTCCAAAAGTAGTGACTTAAAACAGCAATATGTGATCTGTAATAATTCTGTGGTTTGGCTCTAAGGTTGCTCAATTTTACCTAAGTTCGCCCTGTGTGCAAAGGGGCCTGGCCTATGTGATGAAAGGAATTTTCAGTCTGAATGTCCCACACCCATGCCATGAATCTACTGCAGGCCCCAGAAGCGAGGGAGAAGGGAATGTCCGGCTCTTCCACAGAAAGTGGGAACAGGGCTCCAGTCCCAGGCTCTGTGGTTTCTATTTGCTTCATTACAGAGCTCCCCTGGGGATGGATGTGTGGCTGGCAAGACAAAGGTTAAGAAGAAATGGGTCTAGGTGCAGCCATCTGCCTTGCGTCTCACACTGCTCAGACACCCTGCACCTGGGAGGGGCCTGTCTGTTGGTGGGCCTTCAGTATCCTCACCAGGGTCGTCACATCCAGCTCTACCAGAGGGGAGTCGGGGGTCTCAGTCCCTGAACCAAAAAGGAGGTGGGCTGTGGGTGTCAGTCAAAAGCCTGGGTTTGAATCCTGCTCTGCCACATGCACCCTCGACCGCAGTGAGAACTCACTAAGCAGTGTTCCTCCCTGTAAAACCAACAACTGCTCTGTCCTTTAAAACTGTCAGTGGTGTGTGTACATTTCGCATGCGTTCAGTGGTGTAGTGCCACTTTGCCTCAGTGCCTGTGCCGTGTTAAATCTGAAATACGAGTCCTCAGTATTTTCTGATCAATGCAGAAGCCGAACTGAAACGAACAGCCTGGGATGAATGTCATGATATACATTACAGACTCTACTACTGATATTAAACAGACAAACCGCCGTGGTTACCCCCACTTGGAAATCCACCCTTGGGTCTTAATGTGGTCTAGGGTCGAGGGTGGAAAGGTCTGTGTCTCGTAGTCAAAACATGTTGGTTTCTAACCCAGTTACTAGTTGCATAATCACGAGCAAATTACCTGCCTTTGTCTCAGTCTCCCTGTGGACAGTGCCCATGTGATAGGAGGACATTAAGAACCTCCAAGGCATAGGCGTGAGAGTCAGGGTAACTTGCATACAGCACAGCAAGCTTTCAGAGAATGCTCATTTTCTTCCCGCTACTTTTGAGAGTCTAATTTCTTAGAGTTCAGATAAATTCAGTACCTTTTTTTTTCATTACTAGATCACAGTGATTGACTTCACACTAATAGTTTGTTTGTGTTTATTCGACTTCAGGGTCTTTGCCCTAAGCACAGAAAGAATAAGTCTCCTCTTTCTGAAAATGTCAAGCGTGTGCTGCCTTCTTAGCTGTCCCCGCCGGCCTGTCTCTTTAAGGAAAGACCTGCACAGGCCGCTTACCCCATTAATAGCAAAGGCTGTGAGATTTCCAGTCCTCCTGAACTCTGGGTGACCCTGGAGGACAATAATTGCTTTAACATAGGGTTAGGCAACAGCAACACACTTGTCTAAAAATAAGACAGGGCTTAAAATACAACTTAACCTGGGAGATTTAAGTAGGTAAAGAAGATGGCTTCTCTCCGGAATTGCCTCTTGATTAATTACCCCACCTGAGGTCGCTGGGAAATGACAGTTTTCAAACAGGGCTTTAAACGGCTCTTGCTCTCCTTTTCCGTGCTGGCAGGAAGCCAGTCCCTCCCACCCCTCGGCTCTTAAAGGGGACTGTTTCCCTCGGATTTTCTGAGCTGCAGCCCGGAAAGGGCGCGCACGGGCTAGGAATGCACAGGCAGATGGGAGTGAGTTTTCCTGCACTCAAGATACGATTCCCATCAAGGTGGACTCCAGGGCCAGCCTGGAGCCAAGAGCAGGGCTGTGATGTGGCCACTCGCTTCCACCCGTTCCCGTCAACCAGCATCTCCCCATCTGCACCAGGGTGGGGGCAGTGGGGTATTGGCTGAGGGCTTTTCTATCCTTTTGGCCCCTCCTGCTGGCCTGTCAGCCCCAGAGGTCTCAGTGGCTACCCTTCTGAGTCCTGCCCCTGCCACGGGGCAGCCCATTGGCAGCCCGTCTGGAGACCACTCCTGTCTAATTATTCTCACTCAACCTAACTGTAAACCCTGTGCCTTCCCCCAAGCCCCACAGGGTCCCCGAGCACCAGCCGGCAGCTTCTCCCATCCACATCCTTGCCACAGGAAGGGTGACTCCCCATGCATGCTGACCACCACTTCTGTGGTCCTCAGGTGGTGACTTTGGCTCTATCCTGTAGGCCTAATGCATGCCTCCTTCTCACTTGTGGGAGTTTTAGAGCAGAGATCTATGCCAGCCTTGGGTAAGAGATGTTTGTCATTGAGAAACAAACCTCTTTGTCCAGGGATAGTTTGCCTTAGTGGTTGTAGTGGTTGATTTTGATTATCAACCTGACTGGCTGAGGGATGCCTAGAAAATGGGTAAAACACACTTCTGGATGTGTTTGAGAAGACATTTCCAGGAAAGATGCGGTCAGCAGGCGGAACCAGATACCACTTCCTGTTCTATCTGATATTGTACTTATACCATCTGACATACCTTAGAGTTATTATTTATGATTTGAGCCCTATGAGGATTTATTCTGTTTAAGTATTTAATCACCTGCATCTGAAACAAGGTGGGCACATAGAAGGTGCTCAGTAAATATTTGTCTAATATATAACAAATGAGTAAAATACACTTACAGAAAAGAGTCTGGGGATTCTCCAGTGTTGTGTCTTGTTTATCTCAGTTAGAATGACTTCCTCAAGGAACCATTTTTTAAATCCTTTGTTTCTTTTAGGTCATCATTTCTCTGGAGTAAATACCCAGTGTTGATTGCTGGACCATATGGTAAATGCACATTTAGATGTATTAAAAAATTGCCAAAGTTGTTTTTCATGCATCTGTACCATTTTACACTCCTATCAGTAGTTCATGAGCATTCTAGTTGCTCCACAGGCTTACTAGCACATGGTGCTGTCTAATTTTCATTTATTTCATTATTTAGTTTTGGTTTTTAGCCACTCTGAAAAGAATGGGGTGATTTCAATGTGGTTTTAATTTGCATTTTGATAATTAATGGTATTAAACATCTTTTCTTGTGTTTAGTTGCCATCCATCTACTCTCTTTGGCAAAGTGCTTATTTGCTAATATTTTCTTCTGGTCCATAACTTGTCTTTTTCTTTCTTAAATTATGACTTAGATATAGCAAATTTTTAATTTTAATGATGTCCAGCATCACAGTTTTTTTCTTTCATGGGTTGTGTTTCGGGGCCATCTGTAAAACTGCTACTCTTATTCTGGGTTATGATGTTTTCTCCTATGTTTTTCCCCAATGATGTATGTTTGATATTTAAGTTGATGATCCCTTTTGAGTTAAACTTTATGTAAGTTATGTGGCTTTGGTCAAAATTTGCTGAAAAGACAAGTTTCTCCTTAAAAAACTGCATATGCGCTTTTCCCAGAAATCAGTGTCATCCTCCTGTGGCTCTATTTCCAGACAGTGTATTCTTTCTGTCCCACTGTCCAGTGTGTCTGTCCCCTCACCAATATCATGACATTGGATTGATGCGTCAGTATAGTAATTGTGAAAAACAGCTACTGAGAGGCCTCCAACATTTTCCTGGAATCATTTTCTAAATATCTTGCTCTGTGTCACAGAAGTACGAGGAACTGAAGAACAAACAACTTTAATTGAGCATTGTCTACGTGATTGGCAATGGACCATGGTGATTTACAGTACTCTTTAAATTTTAAACTAAAGCATTCTAGGCAGGCATTGTTTTCTCATTTCTGAAGATAAAAGAACTGAACTCCACAGAATTTTAACAGAATGCTCAAGGTTACATAATTAATACGAGCCAGAGTGAGGACTCAGCCCTACGTTAGTCAGGTTGACGTCTAAGCATACACCTTTTCTACTACACAGTGGTTCCCGTCAAGTTCTTTGGATTCTCAACAAATAGAGAAGTCCAAGAAGCACCTGGAGAGCTCTGCTGGATTTCATTTAAAAAAGCATTTATATGAAAACTAAAAAAGAACCCTCCTGTGGTTTCCCAAGGATCGTTTGTTCCCAGGGTGGAGATGCAACCATATTCCTACCTAAGCAGTCTGAACAGATGGTTTCCTTTGGCCTCTTCAAATCACAGTGCTGAGTTAATAATCTAAGAGTAGATTGTCATACTGGCTCCACGAAGATAAATAATCAAGGATTATAAGTCTTTAATTTAATATAACTTATTCTCATTAATTAAATGTCAATTACCTGCTTGTCTTTCCTGGGAGCCAGCCTTGGCAATCAATCTTTTCAGAAACATTGTACACACGCACTCACAGAGATATTAAAATCACCCTCAAGATTTACAGGCCCTGGACTCTTTAGCTTAAACCATCCTCAAACACTCCACACCGTAACCACAGATCATTGTCATAAATTTCCTGATCTTTGACCTAACCGGTTCTTAAATTTCCATTCCCTAACCGGCTCAAGGAGCCTGTATTTATCATATCGAGACGCATACCTCTTAAGGATCAACGCGTTCCAGCAGGGATTGGGTTTCAGATCTCTAGCCCATCCTCCAACCTTGGGCTTTTACTATTCACAACCTTGAAGACTACTGAATAGCTCTGTGGTCCTATTCCCCGTGCAGGGATGTAAAGCAAAATCGTTCCTGCACGGACAATATAACCTTGCAACTTGACTCCTCAGAAGCTTTTTGAATGCCCCACCTGCGCCCATTTGAAGTTTCAGTGCCAGCAAATATCCACTCTGAGAATATGCCCATTCCAGCCTTTAGCAGCTGGCTGTGTGTTTCTGCAGTTTTTCCTAATTTCTTATTCTCCATACTGCTTATTCCTTATGGTCAGGCATAGCTATATATTTTATGGTTATTATAAATTTAAGTCTCACAAATGCCAGGCAGTGTTTTGCAGAGCTGGTCTGGAATGTGCCTTGTAATTTTGAATTTCAGCTCAACAAAACAAGGAGACAGAGGAGGGGGCCACATTTGTTGAAGGAAGGCCCAGGTTGGTTGAAACCTCAGTCACATCTTCCTACATCTGATCAGCTTTCATTCTTTCTTTCCTAACGTTTTGATCTGCATGTCCAGAACTGAACTATCTCCTCCTCAATTATTCACTGAACCTTTTTTGTGGTTATCTTTTTTACAATTAAAACAGTTGAAGTACACACATGCAAAGTAGAACTTCAAGAGCAGAAGTACAGAGAAGGAAAGTATAATTTTCCCATTCCTTTTTCCAAGGCTGGAGGATCTATTTTAGGAGCAATTAAAATTTAGGTGGTACACTTATGCCTCTATTCCTGGATATATCAAATGAGGTCACAATTCTTCACTCCCCAGAAAGACAGTGAGATAATATGCCTAGTCTTACATTTCTTTTTCATACCTCCATTCTTAATTTTTTGGTTATATTGTTATCTTCATGTTAAGGTTGATATATTGTTATCTTCATGTTAAGGTTGATATTTTGATAATTTGAGTGCTTTGTATGCAAATTCTAATACTGAATGTCCTTTCAATATTGTGAATGCGTATTCAGTATTGTTCACTATAGAGTCAGATGATGTGATTACACTGAGAAGTATAAAAGCAAAATTCTCAAAAGATTATATTGTAAATGTCACAAAGGAGCCCTCCTCCGCCTTTTCCACCTTCTTTTCTACTTTCTAGGTCATGCTTGTCACCCACTTTTTCTTGAATGTTGGTTTAGTCTTTACTTTGGATTCTGTTCGTTCGTTTGGTATCTTCTTTCCTCTAGTAACTTTTTCACATAGCTGGTAAGCTTTTTGTAGTTTTTACACGCTTAAACATCTGTGCATTCTGCCCTTACATTTCACTGACGGTTATGGGTTAGATTTGTAGTATTCTACCTCAATTACTTCATCTTGGATGTAGGAACTATACTGTTTGGTCTTCAGTATTACACCAACTGCAGCATGTTGTCAGACTGTTGACAAATTCAAGGCAGAAAACAGCCACTGGCATTCATAAAATGCGTCTAAGTGTCCTCAAGGTGGCTGCTGTGCACAGGTGCCCTGCTAAGCTCTGCACCCGTTTTCTTACTGACTTCTTTTGACGTCAGTCGGGGATTAGTCATGTTACTACTCTCATTGTAACGAAGAATCCCAGACTCCTGGAGATTAGGGAGTTTGATCGGTATCTCACAGCAAGTGAGCAGTGCGTCCTGCCCTGGACCTCCCTTTCCCTCATGACTTCAAACCCTTTCGAACATGACACTGAAAATGTGAATTTCAATCCAGGTTCCGTCACTATCACTCCAGGTTCACCTGATGAATTCTACACTCTGAACTGGGTCAATCATATGATGAAAATTCAGTCTGGTGCGGGTCATGAATGTGGACAGGGTCAAGCATCTTGCAAGAGATGTTTCACTGCTCAGCGTGACCGATGCATTCCTTGAGTTTCGACCACTTCACTTCTCAAACTTGTAGGAAACGGAGCAGTAGGACATTATCCTTGATGATGAATATACTAGCAATGATCCTTATCAATACCTCAAGGGCTGTGAATTATTGTAGTTTTTTTTTCCTTCTATAGCAGAAATAGTTGCACTTCAATTCACTTATCCCCAGTCATAAAGAGATGGCAGAGCTAAAATTGTTGGAGATGCAAATGAGAATAAAGAGTAATATTGTGAGGCTTACACCAAAAAAGTGTCCTTATTCACATGACACTCTGAACTAAACTCAGCCTACCCCATTCATTCCCAAGAAGAGTGGCTCCGGGTCCCCCTGACACTGCCACACAACCAAAGGGAGCAACTACTGAGTGGAAAGAGGCTTCTCAAGTGAACTTTCATAATCTGTTCAGAAAAGCAGATGTTTCGAATAGAAATTCCATGTGCTGAGGCTACACGAGGCTGTTAAGGTCCCTGGGGGTTTTCGGTTCTTTCCCCCTTACACTTGTTAGTATTTTGCTCTTTATTATATCAACATTTTATATTCTTTTCTCTTGGTTAGAGCTTTTGGTTCCTTGTAATCAAATATCACCCAACCAGAGATGATGGGAGAGATGTCTTCACCTTCCTCTGATATCAGAGAGAACTCTTGGGAAACGTGGGTGTGCAAACCCATATCAGCCCGAGAGCACACACTGGTCCGTACAGACCGGAAAGAGCTATCTTGGCAAGGAAGAGCTGAGGGTTGGATAGTTATAGGCGGTGTTTTCGTTTGAGAGGCACGGCACCTGTGTGGTAATGTGAGGACTATCATTGTTATAAGGGGCTCACTGTTCTTGGAAGACATCCTGCCATGTGGCTGAGAGACCTGGCCCTACTCTGCCACAGCAGTCTCCTCAAACCACCCACTCTGACACCAACACAGAACATGACAAGGCAGAGATGGTGCACTTTGACCTTGGCAGGATGTGGAAACATTTAAAAAATATTCTTTTTTAACATAAACAACTTGATGAAGACCTGTCACCCTGCATACTAAATCTAAGCCCAGGATGTACAAGATTACCATTTTCTCATTAACACTGTTGCTAATTTTTCATGCTATATCCAATTTTCTCCATGTCTCAGACAAACCACTTAGTCTAATTTATTAGCCTAATAGTTACTGAATTACAAAGGTAGGGAAAAAATGATATGTTTTGTCTTTCCTCCAGGAATTAGACTCCCATCACAAGGAACTAAATTTCTTTATTCCAGGAATCATTTCTTCCCATCCTTTTAATTGGTATTTTATCAAAACTCTGGCCTCTGGAATGTTGGCAGGCTTTGCCCAGGGTAGAAAGTAATGTACTCTCTCTTGTCTTTGTAAAAGTGATTTTGCATTTATCTTTAGAATTATTTTATCATTTTACAAACAGTTTAATATATTTACTCATGCATAAATGGACAAGGAGTGAAGATTAGGAACATTTCATTTGAAGTAAAGACCTCATATAGAAGCTAAATAAATAAACTGATTGAAATACAAGCTAAAGAGCCTAAGTTGTGGATTCCAACTATGTACATAAACTCTAACCTTTAAGAAATTGCTTCTTGAGCAGAACAGACAGAAAAAGTGAGTGTATATTGATATAGATATTAAACAGATGTTTATAATTTAAAACGTATGTATACACACACACACACACACACACACACAATTTTGTTACCAGCTTGACTGCAAAGAAGAACCTGTATGGGAGAAATATTAAAATCTTGAACTTATACCTTTAACTGTGATTACAGCAAATTACAGATTATATTTGTGGAGGGTCTGTGGACTGTCTTATCAGGAAGAGAAGGGATGCTCGTGGGCCAGGGCTGAGGAAAGGCATTCCATTCTTCATTTTCTTGGTGTCCATCCCAATATCACTGTGCTTATGCCAATGTTAATATTAGCAAGGAAAGTTCTGAATGCTGGCAGACTAGAGAAGGAACCCATTCACCTGCTCCTGACATGCGTCCTCCAAAGAGTAGTTTAAAGGGGCTAACACTTTAATCTCCAAGACTGAGCATTAGCCAGACCTTCTGGCTTGTAGACAGACGCTTTACACTACACGATCCTCAGGTCAATTACTTCATATTCATTTCTTTTTCCAATAACACATATTTATCATCCAGCATTCTTAAAAGAATTTACTATTATTTTTCTGTTTATACATATCATTGATGAAAGAAAAAGACAGGAGCTATGAAGAGAGAAGTCACGGTGTGCACACCAGCCTAGAGCAGACTGGGATTGTGTTTTGGAGGATAAGTATACAGAAAATGGGGTAGCTCTCTTCATTTCCATTCGGGCTCATCTTTCCTGACCTCTGCAATGAGAGCTTGTGGTGAAGGCTCTGCTTGATCCTCTCTTTGGCCCAGCTCTGAGCTGAGTGCTATGCTACATGGGGTGGCTGGCACCCGACAGACTCGTGGTGGGTATTATTCACCTGCTACAAGGCTGTTTCAGTACAGGTTTGCATCACTGGTGCCCCTGTGTGCAAATCACTGACCACTAAAGACACCTGGGAAGACACGTATCAGGGTCTCACCCCTGCTTCCAAACCTCATCCCTTTAGCAAGGACTAAAAGAGAATCTCTTTAACATCACATGAGTAGTGGATGCATTTTCTAACCAACTAAAATACCTACATTGATTCAACTGAAGGATGACAATTATAATTTTATAAAACTTTCAGCTGGAAGGGAACCATATAAGATGAATACACATCTCCTCCAGAAATGCCTCTAGGTCAGCAACCGTTATACATGTGTGGGGGGTATGAAAGGAGGATGTTTCTCCTGAATTGTTTTTAACACTGATCCAAAGTGGTGGTGATGAAAGGATTCTTTAAACAGCTTGGAGAATGCTGAGCTTTAAAAACAGTAGGTGATTCCCTCAGCATCCCAGCCAGGCTATTCACTGAAGCTACTACCAACAACTGCAGCACTCCCGGCATGGCATAAACATCCATATCAATAAGTGGGATATGCTGAATCCACAGTGCAGCTGGAGTACCCTGCACCTTGTCAGTGTGTTGGAGACGTATAATTCATTTCTTGAGAAAAGTCTTCTCTAAGAGGAAGATCCTCTCAAACTAGTCTTGGAAGTGCACTGTGTTGAAAAAGTTCATCATTGATACACTGTGATGAAAGATCTGTTCCTCCTGGTCTCCAAAACAGCAAGGAGACCTCACATTAATAAGGCAACAATGTTATCACTGTCCTCTTTGAAGAGTGAGTGTCCTGACATCAGGGAAGACAAACTTATCAAATCAGAGTTTAGAGAAAGAAAATGATCAACACCTATAGACAAGCCACACCTACTGGCCTGGGAAATTAAAATATTCATTCAGCTTTGGACCTGGACCCCTTGTATTTTCTCTTTATTTTCATCCTTCAATACCAAGCTCACTTTTTTTCACTGAGGAAATTTCTCTATATAATCTTTGAAGTCAAATACACTCTATTAGATATTCCTGGGTGCTAACCTCACTGACACCACTCTTCTTAGTGACAATGATCTATTTAACAAAAATGAGAGAAAGAAATGCAATGCCCAATCTGCCATAGTTTCTGATTCTTCTTAGACAAGATGTGGAAAACAATATATTTCTCCCCACTGCTAGTAGTTTTAGAATCAGCTTTGCAGTTTTGATCTGGGTTATTCAGCCCTTTAGAGAACAATATAAAGCAGTTCTTGTCTTCCATATACCTTACTTCAATTTCATTAGTACTCAGACATATAGTCAAAGCAAAGGGCAAATTTGTTAGATATTAGACTATGGATTATTGAGGTAGACAGCAGAAATATTTTAATGGAGAAACATGGTGTGATAAGTATCATTTTTCTCGTTACTGCAGAGCTAATTTCAACAAGTTCTTTCCGATGAAACCTTCTGTCTTACTTTCTCATTGCTGGGACACAACACTCAGCAGCCGCAAGTTAAACAGAGAAGTTTATTGTGGCGCACAGTTCGTAGAGGTTGCAGTCTGCTCCAGAGCAGGAAGGCAGGGCAGGAAGAAACAGCTCACCTCAGGGCATCAGGAAGCGCAGAGAGACTGGGGGAGCATAGAGCCTCCCAGGCCACGCCCTCAGGGGCCCACCTCCCCCACCAGCCTTCACCTCCCAGCATCACATTTAGCTATGGACCTCGAGTGGGCTCACCTGCTGATGAGTACCTCCCGCTCCTGATCCAGTCACCTCCCACAAGCCCCAGCTACAAGCGCGCGAGGCTCCGGGGAGACCTCTAGATACGAGCCATGACACCTTCCAAGTTCTGGTTTTGGGATAAGACTGCAGAGGGAAACATCGTATTTCAGATCTTACCACAATTTATCCGTGCCACAGGTAAGAGCATTGCGTTCAACATCCCAGGATCTCCGTACGACTGGATGCTTCAAATCTCTTATTGTTTCTACCGCCATCACCCAGTGAGAAAAACTCAGTACAGTGGCTCCTCCTGGTACTGAAGGCAGTGCCACATCCTACCTAGAGTGGCCGCGGTCTGCCTTCTCCTCTCAAAGAACTGTACGCAGGCAAAGGAGATCTTGGCACTCCTATTTATGGTCCATTCCGATCTACTGATTATGCAAGACTCTGAGGGACAGGACTAGACGTCTAAATACAGGACGGGATGCAGACAGAGTTCAAGGGAGCGGTGTGAACTGCAAGAGGAAAAGGAGGCATTTTCCACATAATGCCTTTGCTCTTCCTGGTGTGCATGAGCTCAGAAACGCTCAGGGCATGACTCTCACAGCTTGTTCAAATGTGCACGTACAGCAACGGAGCCTGAGACCTTGATTTCCACACCCTGTAATCCAGCTCTGATGGTCACACCCACAGGAAGTGCAGCTCTCAAATCCAGGAGCTACAGACCACCGCAACTGCGCCTGGACCGGCTCCCCAGAATCACTCGTAAGGAGGAGGCCAGCGCAGCCCAGGCCCGAGTCAGCCCTCAGTGCCCGTTTAGAGCAGCAAAAGCTTTGGGTGTGCTGGGCAGTGCTTCTCCCAGAGCTGTTTCAGATCCCGCGGAAGAGCCGCCGTGGCCCTGGATAAATCATTCCTTTCCAAGGCAGCAGCTGACCCATGTGCAAGCACTCGCAGGTGATGGATGGAGACATTAGGTTGCATTCTGTCAATGGCGTGCATTAGGGAAAACCATTCCATAGAGTAAATTAAGAAAACAAACCAGCTACACGACACTAGCAATTGCCCCTGGCCATATTGGCTTCTCTTCTCTTGGAATGAAGCTTCCCAGTACCGACACTGCACTATCGGAGTCCCTTACCCAGCGGTCTGCGTGTATCTGAGCTTCCCCATAACTACAGGCACTCACGTAACTGGAGGAGCCTGTTTCTCAGACCCTCATTTCCTTTATGGGCATAGTGAGCTGTTATTTAAATCTCTTCTGGCAGTTCCCTTCATGTTTCAGCATCTTGTTTTCTCCATCAAGGTGTAAAGCCCTCACCTTGTAAGTAATGGGTCTTACACTTAGCATAGCACCTGTCTTATGTTGGGTGAATAGTAGATTCTATTCATGTAATGGAATTTTGCCTACTTTTCTTATATACTTGGCTGCTTTTTTCTTTTTTGCCAGACATTGGTTCATTTGTTAAGAAATCTTTGCTTCAGACCTGGATGCTGGGGATGTGGATGTTTAAGGCATGGTGTCCCACGGCCCCGTGGAGTTCACAGCAGACAGGAGACTGCCAGAGGAAGTCCTGTGGGCGGCTGTGGCAGTGCATAGGGAGAGTTCTGGTGGGGATGGAGACCCATCTGGGCAGGCTTCCAGGAGACAGGAGCTCAAGTAAGAACGAGAGAATCTCCCCTGAGCATCAGAGCTGCCTTGTGAAAAGGCTGAGGTGACGAGCCTGAGCGCGGAAACAGCATTTGGAATCCAAGTCATCTGCTATTTCAGGAGCTTCTACTAAAAAGCTCAACCTATTTCCAGGGTTGTCTATAAGGTCAAGGCAAAAAGGGGCTAGGAAATCACAGGCCCTTTACCCCGTAAGCGGGCACTCAGGAAGCGAGCATCAAATGTGCCACCTGGTAACCGTGGCTCCTTGCAGAGCTGAGCTGAGCTTTCTGCTGGGTGTGTTTAGTCCGTTGGTACTTTTAGTATGACTGTGGCTGCTTCCTAATGGGTCCATTTCTGTCTTTCACCATTACCCAGACACAAGGGCTCTCGGGTAGGAAAGAGTCTGTTCACCTCAGAGGTTGTGTCTGGTAAGGCACCCCTAATTTGGGAAGGAGACGAGAAGGAGGTGAGGTGAACCCACCACAAATGTTCAGTCAGGCAGTTTAAAGAGAGCCGGGTGTCTAAAGGGCTCCTTTTCTGTCCATTTGCAGGAATCAGCCTTCCTTTCTGAAGGGTGGTGGCTAGCAGGAAATAAGATACACGCTCATTTTTGATTTTTTTATAAACATTTTTTGCTTTAGAAATTATGACTGACAGAATAATAAAACCCTCCTCCCAAGGTCCCCATAGAAGGCTCATGATCAAGCCTGGCGAATCCCTGGTGAGACAGGGATTATCCCCAGTCCGCAGGGCAGAATCTGAGAAGTAAAATAGCACCATCTGTGCAGCATGTCCCACTACAAGTGTGGGGGATCTCTCTAACACCCCACATCTTCCAGACCTGACACACACCCCGATGTCAAAAGACAGGGCAGACAGGCAGAGGGAGGTTGGGCGCACCACCTGTCTCGCAGGAGGAGGAGGTGGGTGCCACCTGCCACTGTAGTGGGCTGGCCGGAGGGAGAGAAGTGGACTCGGACGGGAGCACACTGGGTCTGACTCTGAGATGTCTTCAAGTCACTTGCTTTCTTCCCCACAGGCCAGTGCCTTGTTCTCCACTACAAATCCCATTATGTCTGGCCCCAACTGACCTCCTTTCCGTGACTGCTGCCGAACGTCCAGCTGAAACATGTTCATGCTCAGAGTTAAAATGTGCAGATGCCGAGGTGGGGCTGTCTTTGATCCGCTTTGTGACCTCTGTTCTGCTACAGACCCTCTCTGAACCTCTCTGGCTTTCTAAGGGCACAGCAAAGAGCGCGGCTTCTCAGGGGAGCTTTGGGGGAAATGTGTTTCTCCATTTCATGGGGAAGCAGCGTAGGCAAGGAATGTCAAAGAGGCTGCTTAGAGAAGGGAGGGAAAGTAGTTCTAAGCTTCCAGAAGAAGAGAGGGCCGACTGCACTCGCAGGGCCTGCTGCGTAGCTGAAGTGCGGAGGAGGTGGCCCTGCACTGAGGCCGGTTTCCTGCTGCGGGCCTCGAGCCGCAATCAGGACACGCAGTTCTCACTTCTGCCCTTCCCTGCAGCTCACGCCTTCCCACCCCACAACTGGACCTTCCGCTTTTGTGTAGCAGTGAAACAAAACATACCTCAAAACTTTCAGAAAAGTGGGAATCAGTCATAAAAAGACACTGGGAAATACAGTAACGTCTGGATGGTGCCTGCCTCTGCCACAGCTGCACGGCCTGGCTGGGAGAGGCGGGGGCATCACTGGGGGCACAGCCGGTGTTTTCTTTGCAATCCACAAATCCAAGTCGTTAGCTTCTGTTTCTCCCTCCCTGAGTCCTGGGTCACGGTGTTTATTTACTTCAGGAATGGAGGGGAAGGCAGGCTGAACCCTGGGCACCCGGCACCCGGCAGAGTAGTAGTGACTTACCTCTGTATGCCCACAGTATGCTGGTACCTTTTATAGACAAAAGGAGATTATGAGAGAATATCACGGACAGTAGACTGGAGGAGGAGGAGGAGGAGATAGTAGGAGCTAGAAGGAGATACTAAAACGGAGCCGGGCATGGTGGCAGGTGCCTCCAGACACAGAAGACTCAGGGGGAGCATTTCAAGCAAACTGAAAGAGTAGGACGCCCTCCCTTCGGGAGATTGGAGCGATTTTGCAAAGTGCAGTGCTCAGACTGAGACATCGGCTCCTGTATCTGCCTCTCCTCATGCCCTTGGGCTCCTCATTTCCTATGAACGGAGGTGTGTGACGTCCGAGGGTGCGCATCAACACAGCAGCTCACACCCACCTCTACTTTATGCTCTCCAGGGGAGGAGTCGGAAGGACAGAACCCTGCAGGGGCCTCTCGGGCAGGCACTTCTGCCCCTGGGCCAAACTGCCAGCCCTCACCGAGCAAGCCCAGGGACACCGCTTGCCAGATGCTAGGCGGTGATCTCCACGTGCGCGCTCCTGGCACACGACTTCCTCCTCACCGCGAGCTCGTGGGTCCCAGCTTCTGCACCATTTCTGTCCTGGGAAGAAGGTGAACATGCAGGAAATGGCACGATTCGGGGTGGGCCCCAGATGCGGGTGGTCCTCTGGGGCTAGGGTACCCGCACCGTGCTGAGCCAAGGCAGAGAGGACGTGGTCCAACAGGACGCTGTCACAAAGCTGTGTGACAGGGCGCTGTGACAGGCTTCCACCGGAGAGACAGGCTTTATCCCGGGCCACACTCGCTTTCTATCAGCACTTGGAAGGCATCAACTGTCCCAGTCCCAAAACTTGGTGATGGGATGGGCACCGTCTACGGAACCAGACAGACCTGGCCTGAGCGTCGCGTGTTCCTGAGGGCAGCTGTGCAGTCTAAGTTGGGGTTAAGTTCCCTCCATGCAAAGTGGGGCCCTGCCTCCTTCCCCAGCCTTTGTGACAACTGGCAAGAGCAGTGTTGAAATGCGCTCAGCACGGTGCCTGGAGACAAAGGGAAAGAAAGTGTCCGATTTTGAAGAGCTCTGTCCAGCGGCCCCTTGTCACATGGTCCAGTGGAGGGAGTGCTGGGCTTTCGGATGGCCTCATGGGTCTCCCGGGGCCGTTCGTGTGAATGGAAAGGCGGCCAGGCTGGCTGCAGGCATCTCTGTCCGTGAGCCGGTCTGCCCCGCGACTCTGCAGACAGTGGAAAGCAGTTGTCGAACGTGCTTAGCTTAACCGGTTTGCGTTCCAACCAGCTCCTGAGGGCTGTGCACCCACGTGCACTGTGCTCAGCCACCGGCTCCGGAGCGCTGGCTCTCTGACAAGCCCCGGCACCTCCCGGCGATCAGCCAGCCGCTGCTCCCTGCAGCGGTCTGTCTCAGTCTCGCCGCCCGGACAGGGCTTGAAGAAACTCCCTCACCCCTGAGGCTGAGCTCCGAGGAGGGTGGCCAGCTCCTCCCCGGCTGCTTCAGGCCACCTGAGCGACCACAGGCCTGGCCTCTCCTTGCTGCAGAGCCCAGTGTCTGCTTCGCAAGCCGAGCCCAAGTGTCACCCCAGGCCTGGAGACACCGGAGACTCACGAAATGCTAACATCCTCGGCAGACCAGGGTGCCTCTCCGTGAATGAGAGCAGAATTCGGGCCTCTAACATTCTCTTTGCTAGTACAAAAATCAAGCGTCCCCTTCAGGAATTGTGCCCCAGGATTTCCAACAGGGGAGAAGGCAGGAGGAGGTATCAGAAGGGAACCCAGTGGGGCCACAGTGCCGATTCGGGATCATAGGGCTCTTCCAGAGAGCGTGAAAAAGGCATCCACAATTGTCCCCAACCTCCTTGCTGAGCATTTTACTGGCAGTCATCATTCAAACAGCCTTAAACCCAGAAAACAGAAGCGAGGGAGAACGGTGACAGAAACGTCACCAACTGTCCCCCCAGGAGGAGGTGAGACGGCCCGTGGGGGCAGCGGGAATGGGCAGTGGTTATTCGGTGGTTCCTTCTACTCACCGCTGCCAGGCTTGGCCTGGCACCCACCACCCCAGCGGTACATTTTGTGCGGTGGCCCGAGAGATCCCCGGTCCCCTGTTGTCTAAGGCAGGGTGGTGATGCTGACAGGAAGGGTACACCGAGCGCCTGGGCCATCTGCCGCCCGCCCGTGAGTGCTGGGTGGAAACACTCACTGGAAATTTCTAGAAAGTCACCCGTGCTGATCCTTCCGAGAGGGATTAGTGTTACAAAGGGCAAGCCCCTCCCTTCCCCACAACAAAGCTACCATCCTCCAGCCAGCCAACCTTCCAAACAGCACAGATTTAAAAATCTTGCAATTTTATTTGCATATAAAGGCCGCTAGATATAGAATATCACAATAAATTTAGAGAAACAACTGCTTTCCTAAATTTCAAGATAACATAAAATAGAATAAAGCCCAAACAACATTTACAATGGGAAAACAGAAATGACTATTAGCGACAATATTTTGTGCTAGCGGAGATTGCATCGACACACAGTGCAAATGGGAGGGGAGGGAGGTCAGAGGACAAGTTGGGGGATTTAAATAGAAAGGACAACTAAGCCTTATTTCCGGTAGCTTCCGTTGCATCCATTTACGTCTGTACACGCTTGTCACTGTACCTAGGTTTGACTCGAGCTCTTTCAGACCTCGAGCGCAGAGGAGACATAGCAGTTCTTCGGGACTTTGACGCAGTTGTACCCAGCATCCCTCTGTCCTGCTCTTGGCAATATTAAACTCCTAACGTAGTCATAATACACAAAAAATACTTATATATATACACCCATGTTGGACAGGAGTCTGCACGCTCATTTTTTAGACACTGCATGAAATACTTGCTCTTGACAGATTCCGTTTCCGTATTTTTAAAGCTAAAATAATTTAAAAGCAACAAACAGACAAGGAGACCTTGTGTAACCACCATGCGGACTTCAATAGCCTCTCCATCCTGGGCGCACACAGGCTGTGGTCTTGGGGTGACACAGTCTTTCGCAGAGCCAAGGTGTGGGAGAAGGCTTCCCGTGCCTACTTCTACTGTGAAGGTTGCCCTAAACCGGAGCCGTAACTGCAAAAAGGAAGTTTCACCAGGAAAACGACAACAACAATAACAATAACAACACATTAAAAAATAAAATACTTCAAACAATACTCTTAACAGTTGTGCAAATCTGTGTGGTTTTTTAAAACACTGCCTACCTGTTCCTTTTTTTTTTCCTTTTTCTTCCAGCTTAAAGCATATTAAAATAAGACTTTTATCACCTTTTTAAAAGAAAGCTTGGCTGTCCTTTGGCGAACACTAACCATTTACAATGGCATGGCCTTTGAGGAAACAGAAGTCGTCTTACAAATTTACAATGCTACTCTGGTTTCAAATGGATCCCCATTAAAAAAGAAAAAGAAAGAGGAGAAAGAAGCACAACCTCTAGCATCTCTTTGTTTGTTTGTTTGTTCCAACAACTTACAAAAAGAACTCACAGGATTTGGAAATAAACAAGTGAGAGAATTAAGTTTATAAGGAGAAAAACGGCAGTTTGTAGAGCTTTCCCCACATTCGCATCTGGCATCAGAGGCTCAGGAGCCCTGTGGGTTGGGAAGGTCGAAGATGATGGGTGGGTTGGTCGGCTGGAAGCTGACTGTACAAGTGGAGGCGTTGATGTACGTTGTGTAGCCGTCGGTCATGATGCCATAACCTGTAGGGAGACAGCGCCACCGTCACCATTCGGTGGCAGATATGAGCCACAGTGGAGAGCAGTGAGTGGTGGGGGATGGATTTCCACGGCCCTCCATCCCAGACCCAACCCCTCTCTGGAGCGGCCACACAACTTTGTTCTCTCTTCTTTGAAAGGGAGACTTCTCCCCGCCAACAAAGATTCTCTTTTCTTATTGAAACACTATCCTCATCAGGGAAAAGGCTGGGATTTCTTGATTAGGGAGAGGAAAGAAACATTTTTCCCTCTCTGCTGCAGTGGGATTTTCATTTCCGAGCCCTGTAGTAACTGCTGAGTTCTAAGGACCAGGGGAACAACTGCACAGGGACAAACACAACTGAACTTGGAAACGGTGAGAGGGCAGGGAGGAGCCGGCAGCCCGGGAGGTGGCGGGTGCTGGGCATCCCTGCCAGGAAGTCAGCGCCAAACCCACTGCAGGAAAGCTAGCCAGGAGCGAGTGGACCTTGGGTTGTGAGGCTTTCATGCTGAGGTGCGTTTTATCCGAAAGCACAGACCCATCAGCTGTCTGAGTGATGTGCAGGAGCATCAGAGCAGGACACGGATTCCGGTGCTTGCCTGGATGCTTGTCCAGCAAAAGCATCTCCCTCAGGCGGTGCAGCCGGCTTGTAACCCGCCGGAAGGAGGCTGAGCAGGTGCCCCTGGACCTGTGTGCTTCCTCCGCCATTTGCAGTGTGCCCGAATGTTTAGGATCCTGGGAACCCTGCACCTTTCCTGGCCACCATATTTGCTGTGCAGCCTTTGTGTCTCAGTCTGTGAGTCTCCTTCTGGGTGAGGCTCTTACGCCACATCAAAACACAGCCACAAAGAAATAAAATAACCACGACTTACAGGAATCCCTGATAAGGTTCTTTCTATTTTTTTCCATTTGCTAAAATTTCCCCAAGTAAGCCTGTGGAGAGCTTAATGAGGGTCAATGGAAAATCTCTTAAGAAATGAAAAGAGGCATTTAAAATGTGCACGGTTTAGTTCTGGGGTCATAAAGTCTTGTTATCTCTCTCCATCAAGAGGCTGGTATTTGCCCTCTCGCTGCCCTCTTCAGCTGTCTTAAGTGAATAAAAGCAAGACAAGTTTATTTGAATACGATCTCCTCCCTTTCAAGCAAGTTTATTATTTTGGTGCTTCGGTGGAATTTCCCAGTTGTCTGGCTAGTTGAAAGCTAATTAATGATTTAATTTTTTTTAAAGGTAAAATGCAACCTCTAAGAAGGGCTGCAGGAATTCAAACCACTTTTCAGGATAATGGTCCCCCAGAGATCCTGTCTAGATATGAGGTCCTGTGTCTGCACCCCCCCCATATCTCACCACCCTGTGCCAGGGCAGACAGAAGCCCCCTCCTTCACCAGCCCGAGTCAGAGCCAGGGCAGGGAACCGGGGCCTGGTCCCCCGGCTGCTGGCTGCCCCTAGAGCAAGCTGACTTCCCTCTGTCCTCGGTGGGCAGATTTTCAATGTGCTCTTCATTACCTGTCTACCCAGGAAGCCTCAGGATTTGTGGGCTCTGAGAAGCAGACTGCATTCCGGCTTTATCATGCACAGAACCATACACACCTCAACCTGACTGCAGATTCCAGGTCCAGAAAGTAGCTGTCAGCAGGAGCTGGGGAGACCGGTGCTGCCATCTGGAGCACACCTACTGCCCACAGAGGGTGCAGCTAGTGGAGGCTGGTGGGCTTGGCAAACCCCAGGCTTGCTGAAAGAGGACTCTGTCTACACAAAGGCTCTGCATCTCTGGTTTGAAAAGGTAGAGAAAAACCCAGAGCTCTGAAGCTTCCTGTGACCCTGACTCAATTTACCTAGAGAGGCAAGGAACAATGACTGGACAGCTCCCATGTAAAGGAGATTTAATGGTTCTGTTTAACCTCAGTGTGAGCTTGTGCTGATGATTTCTGAGAAGTCTGCATGGTTTTCTAAGGTCCTAGGGAAACGTCTCCTTGCGAATGCCCTCCACGTCTGCTAGTCTGCTACACATCTCAGGTTGCAGTACGTCCAGAGGTTTTTCTCAGAGAACATCTTGTCTTCCTAGGTCTGTGTGCGCTCCATATGGAACACAGTATTTATAGGTAGGAAGGGACTGTGGAGGATTTAAATAGCTTCTAATATCCGGGGTATTTCTATTAACTCTGTCAAAGAGAACATTTGTCCTTATGTACCGCAGGGTTGCCCTGTATCAGCAATTAGCACATAGTTTTCATTAGAGCCTGAGATTCCAGAAGTAGCCTGGGGGAGTCTTGGGTTTGTAGGAAGGTGGGCGGGCAGGCCTTCTGCTCTGCACTCTGATTAAAAGAGAGCACCATACAATATCAGCTGTAGATGCCCATTTGTCTACTAAGATCTCATCTCACGAAAGGGTTTCATTGCTACCGACTATGAGAGGGACTGGCCCAGTCCCTCCCCGGTAGCTGAGGTCCCCCTCGTGGAAGGGGGTGTGGTGCCAGCTCCTTACTACTATTCTTACCTTCATGAATCCCACCAAACACGTGCAGCTTGGGCCGGACCCTCCTTTGCACGGTGTTCAGGAGCTCCACGCAGCCCACCCTCTGCAGCTCCTTGGGCACCCAGTCTCGAAAACCTAAGGGCAGAGCGCAATCAATAGCCTTAATTCTCCTCCTTCAGGTAAGGCTTCATGCCGACTTTCAGGAAGCTATAACTCACGGAGGGTTTATTACATTATCGGTGAGCCTCGCCGGCCATTAAAGGGCTCAGTGGCTTTTAAGAAACTTTGTCTTCTTCCGATTCTTGCATTTTTTTTCTTTTGGTTTTCATTTTTTTTCCTTCCAGTTAATTAACATTTTTTTTTCTGTAAGGACTTTGATTTATTCAACCACAGGTTTCAAATCTTCTCCATGGCCTCAAGGACATGTGCAATGTTCCTGGCAGCCCCGTTGTAACTCCCGCTCCCTCAGGCCACTTCCTTTCTCTATGACACCTTTCTTGCACTTTCTTACAGCAGGGTACTTCAGAGGTGGCACAAGCAGGAGCCCCGGGAGCGGCTGTTGCTTAACTGGCCACAGCACACACTGCTCTCTGTGGAGACATCAGCTCATCAGCCCTGGCGGATCCCAAAGCCCAAAGCTCTAGATGCCAAGTTGCTTCCCTATCCTCCCCTAACAATAGGCAGCAGCATGACCTCTTGGTGGCATCCAGCAAGCTGGAGCTAATTGACTACTTTTAAAGTAAAAGCCACTTAGTATTACGCTTAATGCAGAAAATTCATAAAAACTGACATCCATTATAGCCAGAGTCAGCTCTCTAGATGATTACAGTCTGCAGTGAAATCCATACACCTCAGCACCCAGGCGTAAGGAGGCAGGTGGGAGGAAAGGCTAACTCATCATCATCTGCAGGGTCCACTCCACACTTCCATTAGGTGAACTCTGCTATTTAGAAATGACCGGGCCAAGAGAGATGGCTTTCTGCTTTGTTGGGCCAAGCGCAGAAGTGAGTGTTTAGTGTCTCTGCGAGGACACTGGCTGGGGTCCTGGGAATGACCAGAGAGGGTGGGAAGAACTTGGGATGGAAGGGAGGCCCCAGCAAAAATTAACCCGGGGCCTTCAACGCTTCTTAATAAAGGAGGGGGACCCAGATCCACAGCAGTTGGTGTATTACCGCATGGAGGTGTTTTCCTGAAGGAGAGCGAATACTCCACTTCACATTCATGCACCTGGAGCCCTAATGGCCAAGTCCCACTGCACTTTGGCTTCCTCCAGAGTGGGACACTCAAGGCCAGCTCTCTGCCCTCTACTAGAGCACTTTCCTCAGAGTCCCCATCAGAGCACGCATTAAGGTTCAGCTTTATATGGAAACTTTGCCTGATGTTTCTTTTGGAGACTGCTGGCTGCAGACCTCACTCTGTGACACCCGTGGCCTGGTTCACTCCGTGGTTTCTACAAGGACGCTAGCCTTCCTGGTAAGAGATCCTGGGATGTCAGAACCCCTCAGCATCTGGTGTTTAGACTATCACTGCTACTTGCTTAGGTATCAAAATGAACGACTTTGCAAAATCTGCTGATTTATTTTCCTATTCAAAGTTGTATTCCAAGTCACACCCCAGTCATGCACATGTCCCTGTGCCAAAGGCATCCAAACCCGGTATGACAGGCAAAGGAAGCCATGCCTGTGCTCCGCGGGACTGCTCAGGTGAAAGGACGGCGCTCACCGCCCGGTTCCCCGCAGGGGCTCTCGCTGGGTAACTCTCACTGAGCAGAGAGTTTAGCTAGCAGTCTGAGGGCTTAGTGAGTCTCCTCAGTGGTGAAACAGGGAAATGATTATGATTCGATAAACATCACTGCCAGGGAGACCCTTGGAAACAAGGGTGGGGTGACACTTGGGGTAGGGACGTGAGCGTGAGGACAGTGACTGCAGCATCGCTGCGTCTGCGCGGCCCCTCTTCCCTGGCTCCCCCACCGTTTCAATGTGGCACTGTGGCCTACGCCCTGCTCCTCCTCCCACCGTTTCTTGGCCAAACATGCCGGATTTCCTTGTAGAGAAAGGGACTCAGGACCAAGTGGCTTGGAGGAGAAAAGTGCCTAGGAAGGTCCACCTGGGATTCAGGGTCGAGCATTAGGAGCTTTCAGTTTTCAGGCTGGTAGAGGCGAGAAGACACAAGGGTACCAACCTCAAGCCAAGAAGAACCGTGAAAGTCATCTACGTATGTTGTGACCCTCTCCGCAAACCAAGATGATGAAGTGAACTCTGAAGAGTGCACGCTCAGAAATGCATAATGAGGGTAACTTCACAGTGCTTTTTTATAATTAAGAAAGAAAGTTTTCTCCTATTGCAAGTGAAACACATAAATTTCTGAGCACATCTTAGCCTGGCAGGAAAGGCCTGGCACAACAGGGAACGTGAGGAGGTGGGTGCTGGTTAAAAAATGTTCTGTGGTTAAGCCAAACCAGTAGCAAGCTCAGGAATAATTAGGAGATAATTCTATGAATCACACAATGATCTGCCAATAATTGGACTCACGCAGCGTGGAGAAGGCGTCCAGCACACAGGTAATCTGAACCTGGCCACAGCCCTGTACGCCTGCGGTGGGAGCCTCCTTAAAGAACTCTCATCTAAGTCCGCACTGAACACTTTATTTTAAACAAAAAGAGATTCTTTTCTCATATAACCAGCTCAGATGTTCAACTTTAAAGCTCCCCCAGGTTCTGCATTATATGGACAAGGAAAATGAGCTCTTTGGAACAAAGGTGTCCATCATTTCACTGCCATTTGAAGCCTCCAGATTGGAAGGTCCGGTCTTCCTTACCCTCCCCACCCCCTCACTCTGAGGGGAATCCAGCTCTTAAAATAAATTATTGAGCTCAAAGGACTGTGGCGCTCCGGACTCATTTGATTTTTTCCCTGACTCAACTAAATCAAAAAATTTAATTTCATGAACACCTGTAAGCCTAACAGAACCGCTGAGTTTAATTATCATACTGGATTTCTTTAAAGGCACTGACTTTTCTTTTTGTATTCACTCTTTTTGTTGTTGGAGGGAAATGATTACGTCCCTGGCACATTATTCATTCTTCCCCGGGGAGAAGTCCTGCCACAGGACGAGGCACAACCAGGGCTTCACTTACCAAGAGGAGGTCCGTGTGTCATGAGGATGTCGATGCCCTCGGGGACCAGGTTCCACTTGTCCAGCAGGGACTGGCCACGGGGAAGGTTAAAGCCCCATCCATTAAACCACGGGGTCCTTTGGGGGAGACAACGCACAGGGTGTCAGGCCAGCGGCTGTGACTGCTCCCCTCCCTCTGTCTCTCTCTTCCCTGTTTTCAATGGGTGGACCTGGCAGCAGCGCGCTTTGTTTTGATTGCTTCAAAACCAATCCATCCGAAAGCAAGTGTGGAACCTACAAATTGTCCCGCTAGAAAGAAGACCTTCCCAGTGGGCCTCTACCACAATCTCCACGATGCTTTGTTTTCCCCCAAATCTCAGTGTTTGCTAAGATACCCAGCCCTGATCTGAAGACTTTCCGGCCTTCCCGCGTTTGTCTCCCTCCTCCCTGTCATTGTGCAAGTGCTTCCCCAGAAAAGAAGAGTTTCACTGAAGTCTCCCAAGCCATGGACAAAGGGCTGGAGGCAGCATCTTTGTCCCCTGAGAAGTTCTCAATACTCTGGACTGAGACTACTGAAAAATATGAGGCCCTGAAAAGTAGAAAGAGTCACTGGGAATAGAAAGCCAGGGAGGAATTGTCTTCCTTCCACCAGAGGGAAGATCTGGGGCCCTCTGGTCACCCTGGAATTTGTTCCTCTGACACTGACATGAGAATTTCACAGGAGCGAATGCCCCAGAATGAGTTTCTGAGATGGATGCTACGTATGCGAAGGAATTTGGAGAGGGTGTGTGCCTCTATCTACTGAGTGCTTCTAATTGTAGCTGAAAAGTCCCATGTATAAATATACTATTTATGGAGGTGATTTTTCCTCTAAAAACACCATAGGCTAAAGCAGATGAGTTTAAAGCACTTCCTAGGATTGTCCTATTCCCAAATACCTAGATACAACCACTACTCTTTGAAGCTGTTCCTGTGTAGGAAAGTTCCGATTTATGTGCACATCCTAAAAAGACGCACTGATCATTTTTGTGGTGAAGCCCAACTTCCCTCTCACCCGCCTTCCTTGCCTTCCGAGAGAGGCGACTCTGACGTTAACAGTCAGAGCTCACCCAGCAAGGGAGCAGTCCTGTGTAAAGTCGACCATCAGCTCCCCCAGAGGGATTCAGACCCTGAGCTCAGAAACAGTGATAGACAGCACTGGTGACAGAGCACAGGAGAGGGAGATGGCTGTGGAGAGCCACAGAAAGATCCAGCTCACAGGGGACCGCCCCACTTCTCTCTGTGGAGGTGGGGAGAGGAAGTCCCAGAAGGAAGATACTGTGTGGCCCCAGCTAGGAGAAACAAGAAAGTGTCTGACTACCTTCCTAGCCGCTTGCCAAGTCCCTCTGCTGCCCTCGGGGCTTACTGGCATGAGCAGTGATAATATGATAAGACTAACAGGACAGCAGAGGGCCTGGCGGAGCAGAGGTGCTCGCATCACGCTGTCCGGGAAGCAGTGAGTGGGGGCAGAGCTCGATCCCTTCAGGGCACATCCCCAGTGACCATCTCTTCCAGCCAGACCCCACCTTCTAGCAGCACGGTTCGCTCTAAACTCAGGAGTGGACTAATCCACGCAGAGGTACAGCACCCATCACCCAGGCACCACCCAAAAGCTCCACCATAGGTGCACGAGGTTTTGTGGGGACATCTGGATATAGACCACGACAGCCACCATGTGATGATTTCTCCTCTCATGCACTACCGGGATTCACTTACTACTTGCCCTGGGAGAACCTCTTCTGGACTCTGCCAAGTCTGCCCGCCTTGTGGCTCAGAGCCAAATAATGTAACGGCACTACAGTACCGAAGTCCAGCAGCATCATGGTGGGATGCACACAGGCTGCTTTTCGCCTGCTGAGGTCATCCCTCCTTTTGGCAACAGCACCCGAACTGCCCTTGGTGTACAGCTGTCCTCATGTCAGGGTGAAGTAGGCGCGGCATCTCCCTCCCAGTGACCTGCGCAGAGGTGGACGCACGACCCACGCTGGCCAGTGGGAGTCACCTTCAGGACTTTGTTGGTGCTCCCTAGAGAAAGGTTGTGGTTTCCTTGCCCCAGGGAAGCCCTTGGGTCTCAAGGGGTCTCTCTGTCTCAACCCTCGGTCTGGGTTCCAGAACTGATGGGGGCTGCCTTAGCCAGCACCCAGACCACCACAAAGACACCCAGGAAAGAATGAGAAGGCTCGGATGACACTGTCGGATGCTCGATCCAGCCAATAAAATCCTCTCCTTTTTAGTAGCTTAAGTCCTGTTTCTTGTCCCTAGAAGAGCCCTGCTACTTCTATGTAGTGTAAAAATGACCTGTGTGTTCCCAAGGCCCTCAAAGAGCCCTGTATGGATCCCTAGAACTCGTGCCTGCATTCACTGACACAGCAAAGGGGAACTGAGCTCACTTAAGGGTTGAGTCTAATTGCCCTTCCAACAGGAAGAGTATGCAGGATCACTCAGGTGGACCCAATGTACCCGAGGCAGGCCCCTCAGATGGAAGGTGGAGGAAAGATGGGAGAGACAGGGTGAGAAGGCTCAACCTGCTGTCATCTTTGAGGACAGAGGGATGGGACCAGGAGCCAAGGAGTGTGGGCAGACCCCCAAGGCCAAGAGGTGCTCTCCTGAACGCCTCTGGAGAGGAAGGCAGCCCTACACAGCCAGGTTTCACTCCAGCGAGACCCATCTGTCATACCTCTCCCCAGCACACGTATTAGATAAGTGTGTGCTGGGTGACACGACTGAATCTGCGTTGACACGTCAGACCAGAAACAGAGCCCAGTCCAGCGCTGCTATGTGTGAGCAGGGCGGGTGAGTGCTTGGGAGCACAAAGAGCCTGAGAACTCCTCGGGGAAAGCGGGTGCTTGGTAACCCACTGCTCGGGACCCCCGGCACCACAGGCCTGGGAGAAAGCAGGGAGAACCTCTCCAGCAGAGGCCTCCTCAGCCTCGCTCTCCCTCACTCTCCTCTTCCCGTGCTTCCTGCCTTCGGGTTCCCAGTCATTCTCATAGAGTCTAAAATAGAGCTTTCTTGTTTGCACGCCTATCCATCTTCATTTCACAGCGGTCCTTTCCCAAGACCAGCCTTCGAGTCAGAACAACGGAAAACAACCGCAGAGCCCAGTGAAAACGCAGGGAGCATTTTGGCAGGAGAGAGACAGAGGAAAATAAGCAAAAACATCTGTCTTCCTAACTTCTGAAAACAAGCTTCTGAGCCTACAGCTCTTATGCGGAAGGCGAATTAAACAGGGACTGAGTGGCCCACATGCCCAAGCTGTCGGGTGGCGAGGGGCTCTGCTTCTGCCGACGAGGGCGGCTCCACGCCCCAGGACACTGGAGTCTGCCAGAGTCAAAAAACCAGACTTGATCTCTTCAGTCTTTCTAATTTTCCCTCACAGAATTTTCTCTTAGACGCCCAGGCCATATTCCCCCAGGAAATGCTCGGTTTTATAAGTGCTCTGTAAAAGATGAAGACAAACATTGTCTATAGATTTCATTTGGTTAATGTCAAGCTTGTGACAGAATCCAGAAGCTTCCGAGTTAAGGATGAAGTTGTAAAACGTCTTTTATGAGTTTTATTCTGACTCAAACGTGCCGTTCTTGGGGGCAGGCGTAGGTGAGTTACAGGGAGAGGAACGCTGGTCGAGTCCCCGGGTCACTTTTTATAGAGCTTTCACACAGATGACTGAATTTAATTCCACGCAGCAGTCCTGATGGATGGTCACTCTGTATTTAGATACAAACCTGAGGTCAGTGACACCCAGGGACCTGCCCATGCTTCTGGGACCAGCAAAGAGTCAAGATTGGAAGGCAGATCCAAGTCTGTGTCCTTGCATCACAAGATGCTCACAAAAGCCTTCGAAAGTGACAACTTCCGTGGGGTGTGGCGTGCAGAGTGAGGGCCGGGCAGCCCTGCAGTCTCTTGGCTGACGAGGGCACCAGGCCAGCAGGAGACAAGGGACTGTGCATCTGAGAGGCCCATGGTAAAAGCGCCATGCCGCCTCTCCACCTCTCTGCATCCTCCAGGCGAGCATTTTCCACAAGACAGCGGCCAGCCATGGGGGAAGCAGCCCAGACGTGTGTTTGAGAACTAGCTCACACTCGGGCCTTGGAGGAGACGAGAGATTCAGGCGTCCGTTCTCATCCCGGCTTCAGTCCCCTAGCTCACCTGAGCCTCAGAGTGCCTGGCCGGTTTCCTCCCCCGAGCCAGGCACGAGTGGGTGGACTCACAGGATCTCAAGGTTGGTTTGGGTGGTGGAAATCCCGGCAGAAGCCCAGCGTGGGACGCAGGCAGGGGCAGGGACTCTGGCTGGGGACGAAGGGGGCACCCAAGCTGCTGACTCCTGCAATGCCAATTCCCTTCTCACTGACCTCAGCCCTGCGGGCCAAGCCTGCTCTTTCCGGGAGCTGAAAATGCCCCCTTCATCTTTCTGTGCTGTGGATGCGGACCCCGAGCGGCTCGGTGCAGGGCCGAATATGTCAGCATGCATGAGGAACGCTCTGCACTGTTCGTTCAGCTTCAACCTGAAACAGGAAACCCCAGCCCGAGCCCACCAGGCGCTCCTGGAAAACGTGTGCTCATCCAACCACCACAGCCCCACAATGGGTTTTGTTCTGCAGCAATGGGGTGCGGTGCGCAGGAGAAGGGGGAGGAGCCCGGGGACAATGGCCGGTGCCTAGGCCAAAGACTTAATAATTAGCTGTGACTAACCAACACCACATGGGAACCAACTTGTAAGAAGACGTAGCACAAAGGCCCTCATTGCCATGGGCCAAAGTGAGCCTCAGCCCATCCCCGCCCAGGGAAGGATTAGAAACGCTCGGGGGGAGGGAAGGAGGGCAGCAGCTCACCGCCTACAGCCCTTGCACCCCAGACTCGGACTCAGAGGCGGATCTGGGGCTGCTTCCAAGGCACCTGCTCCCCTGCTATAGAAATTCCAGGGCCAAGCGCAGGGTGCGGGCTCCACACAGGTAGAACTTGTTCCACACAGCGTCAGCACAGGGCAGGCTTTCTGGGCATCGTGCGAAGGCCTGTGTGTTTGCAGCACACAGTGCATAGTCAGGCAGGAGCCACCAGCACGTAAACCCAGGGCAGCCTGGGCAGGCGAGCAGCTGTTCACCCCTGCGCACACCCAGAGGGCTGAGGCCGCTGGGGAAACCCTGCAGGATTTGCCAATGGGAAGCTGGTGTGCATGGTGCTAGAATATCTGCCTGTGTGCATGAGAGGTCACGGTCTGTAAAACAGCTGGCTGCAAGTGCCGACGCACGGCCTTTGACGTATACGTGACGTACGCTAGCAGCGTGCGCTGATGTGTGTGTGCATGTGTGTACGCACGCAGGCACACACGCAGCGCTGCCCCAGTTACGACTGCTTTCTGGGATTTTCCAAGCAGGGCCTCTTCAAATTCCAGACTCCACTGCTGCAGACTTTGGAAGCCTTGCGGGGACAGGCCAGGGCTCTTAGACGGCCAGACAGAGGCCGAGTGCTCTGCCAAAGCCCTTTCTCAGTCCACAGGTTTTCGGAAGCAGCAGCAGGTTTGCGGAAAGGCGCCCGCTCTGCCAGGGAAGGCAAAGGCCCAGGCAGAACCAGAAGGCAGGCCAGGGCTGCGCAGGAGCCTCGTCCAGGTAGGCAGATCTGTTTTTAAGTTTTTATTTCTATTAGTCCATGTTTGCAGCCATAATGATTACCTTCCCCGTGGGAAGTTGGTGCACCTTCACAGCACATCCTGATTCTTTTCATGTCACCTTCCTCTCCCCTCCCTCCATCTTCCCATCTGCAAAAGGTGTATCTCCCTGCTCCCTATCATCTATCTTTTATTTTGCTCTTTAATTATTTATACTTTGAGTTTCCCATATAGGCGAAACCATGCAATCTTAAAGGTTGTGTGTCTGATTTATTTCATGTAACATTGTGTCTCAAGGTGCATCTATTTTCCTCCACACGACTCACACTTATCCTTTACGGCAGAGTAGTACTCCACTGTGTGTAAACACAGCTTCTGTATCCACTCATCTGCTGATGGGCCTCTAGGCTGCTTCCCAGGTTTAGCTATTATGAGCTGTGCTGCTATAAACACGGGTATATATGGATCACTGTGATGTGATGTCTAACTCTTTTGGGAAGATACCTAGAAGGGGAAGAGCTGGATTGAACAGGCAGATGATCTTCAGTTGGGGAAGTTCAGAGAAGTTATTTTGGGTTCTTGGAAGATCTGTAACAGGCGAGTTTCACTGTGAAATTGACTAGCTACTAATTAACACCATCCTCGCTGGCCGGCGCCTCTATGCAGCAAAACCAGGTACAGGGAAGCGATTTTCGCATATGCTTTCTTCTCTACACAGTGGCCTTCAGAATCGCAGCGTTTTGCAAGCCTGGCGGTGCAGCCACCCCTGGTCTGGCCCAGTCTCCACTGCACATCACCCAGGCCCAGGCCGGGGGGAGCTGATTTAACCAGCGCTGCTCAAGAGTGCCCACATTTCACAGTGCCTGTCACAGGCCACGAGGCTGTGGTGCTAATTCCTGACGTCCTGCTCACTTGACAGCTCAGCCTCCGGACTGTGCAGATCTGCTGTCCTTAGAAACAGCAGCGACCCTGGCGCCACCCCACAGGAGGGTCCAGAAGAAAGGCAGACCCTTGCTCTGCTCCCTCCCTGCCTCATTTTCCCTTCTTAGCTCTGGGCTTCAAGAAGCCAACCTGCCCCCTCCTGTCCTCCCAGACCCCTCCGCTGGCAGCCTGCAAGTCACTCTTCCACTCAGGTAAAAAGACACTCTGTCAGCCCATGGACAGCTTCACACCTTGTGCATTGATGGACACACGTAGCAGCACTCGATGTCACTAGGAGAGGGAGGGGACAGCGTCCGCCAGGAGACACTTCCACCCACGCAGCTGCCCGGGACACTGGCCCCCTCCACACGGGCTCCCCACGCCCATGTCCCACCTGTCTCTTTTCTGGGGCTTGGCCACATGGTTCTTCTCCGTGTGGACCCTGGTGATGGAGATGCTGTCCCGACAGAGGGTAGCTGGGTGACTGATGTCCTCTGCACACTGCAGACAGGAGAAGGCCTGGTATCTACCTTTGTCACCTGGGCTTCCCCAGCTGCCAGCTGCCACCTTCACAAACACAACAGCTGAGCCTACCACCCCGATTCCTGTCCTTTGCTGGAGAGGAGGAGGTGGGAGCAGTTGGCTTCAGACACAAAAGCCGCTGTGGCTTGTTCTCAAACACGGTGTGCGCCGAATTCTTCAAACTCCTGCTGCAGGGTCACCCTGGCCTTCCCAAGCCCACTGACCCTCACTTTCTGTTCCCTTCCTTCCTGCAACTGTGAGGGACAGCGCCCGTCTATCACATGGGGACGGCCTGGCAGGGGACCCGGGCAGGGGCCCTTGGAAGCCCTATGCTTACATGTGGGGACCCTGAGGACAAGGGCGACCCTGCTCAGACCAGCGGTCCCGACAAGAAGGCCCTGAGCCCTGCCACCCTGCCGCCCTGCATGGGACCTGCCTGGTGCCCAACCCCAGGGGAGAGGAGCCTCGGAACTGGGACATCAAAGGCCCCTGCGGCCAGGTCTGAAGGAAAAACAGAGGCTTAATAGGTGGACAAAAGTAAAGAAAAGCAATATTCTTTTGGAGGAGGTGTGTAACTATTTTATCATGGAAAATGTACACAATACAAAATTTACCATTTTAACTATTTTAAATACACAATTCATTGTAGAAACCCATTTGCAGTGCCTTGAGACGACAACAGTTCTCCGTCCCTCAAACTGTTTCATCATCCCCCACAGAGGCACTGTGCTTGCCGCTCGCTGCCCCAGCCCTGGTAACTAGTGTGCTCCCCTCTCTATTTCTATCTACTCCTCATTTCCTATGCTCTTTCTCCCTCCACACCCCCTACAAGGATCTGCATGGAAACCAAGACCACCAAACGCAGAGCCGTACTCCACCCCGTGTGACAGAGCCCATCACGCCCTGGCTGCCCGGAAAGCAGGACACACAGCCCAGGGTGGAGCTGCAAGCCGGCTCAGGGCTCAGGAGCGGGCACAGGGTGCCCGCGCCTTCCAGGAACCATGCAGGTGGAGGTTGCTCTCCTAACTCGGATTTTCCAAAAGTAAGGAAAAGGCGGAAGGCGGGGTCAGGTTGGGCTGGCTTTTGTCTCATCACACAGTGAACACTCGGGACCCGTGTGTGTGGCTGGGGCCGATGAGATCTCTGCCTCTGAGGACAGGAGGACACAGCATTTCATCATGTTCGGTTCAGTTTACGATGCATTTTTGGGCGCCATGTGTTTATGCTGCAAATGTTGTTTTCTCTTGCAAATTACTTAACATTCTGGGGCACCAAGGGATCAGTGCAGGGAGGGTTTTGCTACTCTACCAAAAAGCCTGCTATCTAAAAACCAGGCCCACAGAAAATAAATAAGTGGATAATGAAATCCTGTGTGGCCATGAACCATAAAAGTGCAGATCAGAAGCTCAGCGACTTCAGCCCCATGAACCACTCTGTCCCTGCCCCTGGCCCAGAACAGGTACTTGAGCATTTACCAACTGAATTCAGTTAAGAATGAGGGCTCAGGGCAGTTTGTAACTTCATGAGAAAGTGTATTTCTCACTGGAGTGGAAGTCTACAGTATATCTCTCAAATCCGTGTGCATGTAACTATGCAAAAAATGCTTAGAAAAAAGCAAACAGAACAATGTGCCAAGTAGTTATCTGGGGAAGGAGGCTGTGAGTGATTTTTCCTCTTTCCCTCAATTATTTAGTAGTTTTAAAATAATGACTATATATCATGTGGAGAGAAAGAAGTATTCAGTGTAAAAAAATCTTACTATGGTTAAATGCAAGTGAAACTTTCAGAACTGACTTCTTCGACTCTGCTCTTTAACTGGGTATTTCCTACAGGGATGTGAAAAAGTCAGTAGCCATGGGGAATTTGTTCAGGAGGCTGACATGAGGCCTGCCTTGTTTCTATCTACTCCTCATTTCTATTTGTGGACCTAGGATGGCATCTCAGACAGCAAATTCGCTTAATCATTGAGGGAATGCAATATACATTTGCTGAGCTCCTACTTACACTAGAGCCATTCTTGGTCCAATGGGGAATTCCAGTGTAAATGCAGACACCTTGTCTATATCTGTGTAACACTTTACTTATTACAAGTCTTCCCCTTTGTTAGTTCAACATAACCCCGAGAGGTGAGCAAGATCTTAGTATTAGAGAAAACAATGAACAGGCAGCGGAATTTCAGGGACTTGCTCATGACCGCCTATGCAGAAGTAGCAGGTAGAGAACTTTGTAATGCAAACCAGAACTCTACAGATTTGGGTTCAAATTTGTATTGCTTGGCACATGCCTGTGGGCAAGGTTGTCCATATGGCTGAGTTTTCATATCTACAAAGTGGAGATGATAACACCGATCCGGCAGGCTTTGTAGTGAGGATTAAATGAGATGATGTACACCACATGCTTGGCGGAGTCTGCCCTAGATTGAGAACTACGTGGTCATTCTTCTGGTCATGATAAACATTAGCATCATCATAAATATGAATACAGCTGACCTCTTAGTTTTTGCTTTCTAACTTATCTGCTTCTCATCGCCAGGAAGTTTACCTTCTCTCCATTTCTTACACTTAGGAAGAATCAAAGGGATTCATCACAGCAATGGAGGGCGGCCCTCGACATAGGGATAGCCTGGGGAAGACAGTGAGGAGGACAGTGACCTGAGAGTTAGAGGACACAGGTTCCCCCGCGACTCTGCTGACTCACCAATCCGTCACCTTGAGGAGTAACCTCTCTGAATTCCCGTTTCCTGAATGGCGAGAGAAGGGGACAGAAATCCCCGTGAAACGCGCAAGGTTGTCAAACAAACGCCTGTGTAAGCGGCTTGCAAATCAAAGCGAGCATCTTCTGCTGAAATGTCTCCGAATGCCAGTCACCGCCTGTCCTGCAGGCTGACCACGCTGGTGGAAGGCTCAGAGGAACGTGGATCAATGACAACCAGGTCAGATGCAAGTCAAAGAGCTGGACCCTGTTCGTCCTCCACTTGGGCTCTGAATGACAGGTCTCAGTCCAGACTGACGTAGGACAGCAAGAGAGCACTGCCTTCCTCCAGGGAGGACGCAGTGTCGGAGGAAGGGGTGAGCCCTGGACCTGGCTCTTGCTCAGAGGCAGAGCATGGGGACCCGGTGTCCCCTCACTGGTGCCAGGCAGTCGTGGATTATTAACTGGGCTCAGCAAACATCACGGGCTGCACCTTCTACTGCAAGGCTCCGGCGTGGTGCCCTGGGGAGATCTAAACACAAAACACCAGGTGCCGCCCCCCTCCCAATTGCCGTCTGCTGGGATAACAAGATAGTCACAGGGAGAACCTCTCCCTCGCTCTGCCCATTAAAGTTTTACGGTGCCCTCAAGGCTCAGCTCATAATTATATCTCCCACCCCCCAGCCTTTTGTTTAATCCTCATTTGTGGAGTTTATCGTACTCTGCGCTATTACTGGTATGTGTGCTTGTGTGTGTGAGTTACACGCATGTTTCCACTTTATTCTAACAACGTCCAAGTTCTGCAATTGGTACACGTGCTTCCTTCCCTCAGTGGTGCTGTGTGACCTGGCCTAGTTCACAAGATCTAGAAAAATGCCTGACACCAAACAGACAGCAAGAAAATAGTTCTGCGAATGAAAAATCCAGGAGAGTTTACAATAAGTGTCCAGGAGTGATCTGGATAATCTATGTGCCTGGAGGTTTGGATGGGGTGGGGGAGGTCAAGGTTGGGCTTTTAAAAAATCAAAGGCTATTTGCAAATACTGGAAAAATATGTGTATCCCGAAGGCCAGGGCCACCCAACATGACAGCCACTGTGTTGTCACCAGTCACCCGGCTGGTCTGAACTGAGATGCAGGGTATGTGTGAAAAACATACTAGATGTAGGATACTTTGTACAAAGAAAGAATGTAAGAGCATCTCAGTAATTTTTATATTAGAGACATGTTCAAATGATAGTATTCTAGATAACTAGGTTAAATCACATATATTATTAAAATAAATTTTACTCTTTTACTTTTTAATATGGCTACAACAATTTTTGAAATTACACATGTGATTCATGCTAATTTTATATTGGACAGCGCTGTCCATATAAATGTTTACATTCCAATTCCGTGGTCCCCATTTAACAGGGATGTGCTCGTGGAATAATCCAGAAGCACGTAAAATGGTGCACATGATGCTGTTCACTGTAAGGATTACTTATCAGAGCAAAATACTGGAAACAATTACATCCTACACTCTGTACCAAAGGAACAGTTAAGAAAATTACCATTACTGGAATATCCAATGAAATGTATATCTCAGATACATTAATTATGAAGATGAGGTAGCAAGACAGATGTTTCTGAAGATATATGTTGCTTGAAAAAATTCAGTCCAAGCTAGGCATGGTGGAGCACATCTGTAAGCCTAGCACTCTGGGAGGCTGAGGCAGGAGGATCACAAGTTCTAGCCCAGCTTGGGCCACTCAGTGGACAAGAACATTTCAACATAAAAAAAATTATGTGAAAAAGGGCCGGGGAGACAGCTTGTCGAGAAGCTCCTGGGTTCAACCTCCAGTTCTGCAAAAATAACTAAACACACAGATTGACCAGCCCACAGCACACCCGCACCTCTTGTCTACCTCTACACACAATGCACGTGTAGGAATGTTCTTCCATGCACACACCACGCATGTGCCGAAACACACCACAGACCTCACTCTGCATTAAGGGACAATCAGAGCAGCAGGTGAGGAGAAGCCAGGGACCCGAAATGTGTCTCACATGGGAAATCCACAGAAAGCAAGGCAGCCGCAAGGACCGGTCACACCCAGGCTGTCCCAGATTAAGCCAAGGCTGGGGACAGGTGAAGGGAAGAAAGAAGGTCATTCGTCTGGACAGAGGGGCAGGATTTCCTTGGAGTCCAACTCTCCTTGGACTTTCACCATAAACAGCCAGATGAAATTCCATTTAGCCCACCTATTCCCATTCTAGGTATCTTCCCAAATGAATAAAAGACATCATATCACAGTGATCCATGCACACCCATGTAACAGCAGCGCAGCTCACAATAGCTAAATCTTTGAAGTGACCTCTATGTCCATCAGCAGACCAATGGATAAAGGGAATGTGGTATTTACACACAATGGAGCACTACTCTGCCATCAAGAAGGATGAACTCAAGTCATTTGTGGGAAAATAAATGTACTTTGAAATCACAGTGCTAAGTGAAATAAACCAGACACACAAGCTTAAATATTGCATGACTTCTCTTCTATGAGAAACCCAAAGTATAAATGAATTAAAAAGCAAAATAAAAGACAGATGATGGGGAACAGGGAGTGCATCTTCTGTAAAAGGGAAGGGGACCAAGAGCTGGAGGAGGAGAAGCCAGGGAGGTAGGGGTTGTGAAAAGAGCTAGGATGTGTCCTGTCCCCAACCAATTCCGTGTGATGAATGTGATCACTAGGGACCGCAAACACGGACTGACGAAAATAGCCCAGTGGGTGCACACCAACATCTGACTTCCCTGGGAGCCTGGGACAGATGGGGTGGACGCCACTGGGTCCTCTCTCGGTTTGATCTCTGACTTCTCCAGAGGCAGGACACGGAAGGTCATTCCTTCACCTCTCTGAGTCTCAGTATCCCTTTCTCTGAGGTCACAGCTTCTATTCCATGGGCACAGGTGAGAAAAAGGTAGTAAAATGCCACACCAGGCTCTCAGCAGAGTTCTCGACACTCCCTCAGCACCAACCACACCGGGCACTGTCCTCACTGACATCAGCCTCACTGTGAAGGTCAGGAGAACAGCACAACCTGTGATTGGTCAGAATGATAAAGGAGGAGGTGGAACCAGCCCACCTCCAACACAACCATCTAGGGCCACTGGGTGACTTACTTCTAGTTCCTACAATCTTTTCTAGCCACTGCATTTACTCAACCAAGGTTTCTCCTTCCCCTTTTCAATGCGTGGCAGGATGTTGAAATTAGAAGTGTTCTATACAGTGTGATACCGAACTAATTCAGCTAGAAAACTCTCTGAGTTTGCTATCTCACTCAGCAGTGTAACCCATAAAAGCCAGACTCATGGAAAATGTCCCGCTTTTTAATAGCAAAGCGTGACACACTTGGTTCCCAACACTCAGTCACAATATTAAGTACCATCTATCCATCTCCGGCTAACCTCTCATTTGCCCAAAACAAAACCAGGTTCATGGCTTTGTTGTTTCTTAAAGAGTTTCTGATGAATTTCAGGAAAATTGAAAACAGAAACATGTCATTTTTCTGATACCCAGTCCTACTCTTCTTCTCTTATTACCAAGCAAGTCTGCATGAAAACACTCTTTGTTTTATAAATAGAACATTGTTCAAGGTTTGCTGGAGGTGTCTGCTAAAAATAAAGAGGGCTACAGTTTATAGCCCTTCTTTATAGCTTTCAAAATAAAACAAAACAAAGCCCAAATGCCTGAGCTTAACCGAATGTGCTGCATTTCAGTTCTGAAAGGCAGGCGTGTTTTTGTGAGCCAGGTCTGCCTGCTGAAAATGAAATACCCCAGAAATTAGATTTCCTCTGTTTACCCAACGCTTGCCAAGGGAAGGGAATGACACCATAGTGGTATTTTTTTTAATGCCCCAACGTGAATACAACTCAGAGATGCTATCCTTTCACTCTATAAAACACACAATTCCTTTTTGAAAATTGCTTACTCCGAAGAGTACCATCATCATTCTGATGCAGATGTTCTTGGCTATTTGCTCATAAAAGGACAGCAGTCCTTTGAAAAGGAAGACATTGGCCCCCGAACGATGAATTATACACTGCATTCTGTCTAGACAGCCTGGTGGGGACTTCAGTGTCACTGCGTGGAAATGACACGGGGTCGCCCTTCTGGCTCCCGGAAGCAAGCCAATTCATACGAAAACATACACGGGAAGGGCAGTGTTAAGAGCAGCACGAATGGGCAAAAGGACCTGCGAGCTTCAGCTCTGCGCACTGTGACACTTCTCCTCTCCCAAGTGGGACCAAGTTCCCCATCTCCAGGTTGGTGGTGGCTCTTGGGGCTGGACAGGGACAGTGTGTTGGGCAGAGGCACACCAAGACTTCCGGGTGTAATTTTCCAGGCACTGTGTCCCACTTTCTGCCCAACGGACGTGATCTCCTGAGAGCGCTCTGGTCAAAGGGTTCTGTGGGTAAGTAAGCCGGAGTAGTGCTCTTGCTGTCCTTCAGGTGGAGGTGCACGGTGATCACTGCCGCAGGAAAAGCCAGAGAGCGAAACCTGCTGAACTGGATTCCCCTGCACACGTTCCAACATACCAGCTACTGCAGTCCCATCCCACGCTGTAGAGCCCTGTCTAGCAGTAACAGGTGCTGTGCATATAAAGGGGTCTTGTGGCGCTTTCGGTACACACACTCCTTTCCCACCCACAGCATCACTTGGAGGGACACGCTGTGAGTTATCTTCTTCCATAAATGAGGAAAGTGAGGCAAAGACACACGGAAGCCCGTGCTCAGTCACTGATGTCCTTGAGCGTCACCTTAGGGAACACTGCCCCATGGGCAAGTCCAGGCCCACCTGGGGGCTCCTGCCACCTTTGCTTTCCTTGTACTGGTCCCTCACTCCGGTGTCCCAAGCCTATGAGTCTCCGAGACTAAATCTGGACATTTTCTGAGGGTTAAAATTTTTTTTTTATTTTAAAGAGAGGAAAAAACTATAAATGCATTACAGACTTTCAAAATAAGATGATAAGAAATGAACAATGCTTATTATATTGCATATTGTTATCTTCAAAGTAGTTGCTCAGATTACCAGGTACAGGCATGCACAACTGATCAGACAGTATAAGCACTAACTGGTCCTTTCAATGAACTAATAGCAATTAGTAGTATAATTATCTAGCTCTCTTGTGTACATATACATATCTTTTCTTCATTTCCCCCTTCTTTCTTTTCTCTTTTCCCCCATCTCAATTTCCCTTTCCCTTTCAGCAGTTTCTTTCCCTTGCACTCTATCTATTGTACCTTTTGGCTCTCATTTACTCTTTCAGGTTCTTTCACTAAGGACACTATGATGTTTACAACACAAGTTTGATTTATTTCACTTATGAGTATGGATGGTCTCTAGTTGCATCCATTTACCTATGAAAGTCTCGAGTTTATCTTGCTTTATAGCTGAGTAGTATTCCACTGTATAAAGATACCACATCCTTTATCCATTCCTCAGTTGATGGGCATTTAGGGTGTTTCCAAGATTTTGCTATTACAAATTGTGCTGCTATAAACATAGGTGCACATATATCGCTATAGTATGTCATTTTCATTTCTTTTTGGAAAATACCCAGAAGGGGAATAGCTGGTTCAAATGGGACCTCTAATCCTATTTTTTTGAGGACTCTCCACACTGATTTCCAGAATGGTTATACCAGTCTACATTCCCACCAACAGTGAAGAAGTGTTTTTTTTTCCCAGCAGCCCCTCTGGCATTTGCTGTTGGTTGATTTCTTGATGACAGTCATTCTCTCTGGGGTGAGATGGAATCTCAGTGTTGTTTTAATTTGCATTTCTCAAATGACTAATGATGTTAAACATTTTCTCATGTATTTATTTTCCATTTGGATTTCTTTATCTGAGAAGTGTGTATTCATCTCAGATACCCGGTTTTGGATTGGGTCTTTAAATTGGGGGGGGGGCTTTTTTTTAGTTCTTTATATGTTCTACATAGAAGTCCTTTGTCTGAAGGACAGTCAGCTAAAATGTTTTCCCAATTTGTGGGTTTTCTTTTTACTCTGTTGGTGATTTATTTGGATATGCAAAAACTTTTTAACAAGATGAGATCCCAGTTGTTGATCTTTGAAGTATTTCCTGTGCAGTTTGGTTTTTGTTCATGAACTCTCTGCCTTCCCCTATGTCTTCAAGATTTTTACCTACTTTGTCTTCCAACAAATTTAGTGTTTCTGTGTTAATATTTAGATCTTTTATCCATTTTGACTTTAGTTTAATGCATGGTGAAAGACATGGGTCTAGTTTTAGTCTTTGGCATGTGGAAAGCCAGCACCATTTATTGAAGAGGCTATCTTTCTTCCAGTGAACATCCATTGTTAAAGATAAGGAGGCTGAGTGTGTTTATAGTTGTGTCTGCATCTTCTAATCTGTCCCACTGATGCTGAGGGTTAACATTTTACCCTTTTGCAACAAGGAATGATGGTGTCTGAGGATGGGTCCCTTTCCACAAAAGACAGGAGCAAGATTTGTCCATGCTGTGGAGGAACTCTAGGTGGGCTTTATGCTGTTGTGTTGCTTTTCTGTGGCTTCTGTAGTGGATTCTTACAAACCTAGTGATGTAAAACAACACGAACTTATTGTCTTTCAATTCTTGAACGCAGAAGTCCGACACTGGAGTTGCTGGGTGAACACCAAGGCATTGACAGGCTGGGTCCCTCTGGGGTCCATCGGGGAGAAGTGACTTCTGCCTTTTCCAGCTTCTGGAGGCACCGCATGCCTGGGTTCCTGGGCCTGGGCCACGATGACCTCTGTGCCTGTGGTCACAGCTCTTTCCCTCCCTGGGACCCCCTGCTTTCTCTTATCGGGCTAATGCGATTGTATCAGGCTCGTGCCAGCACCCTGGTGCAACCGCCCATCACAGTTCCTTCATGTAATTACATCCTCAAAGTCCCGTCTGCGACAGAAAGCAACACTCCCAATTTCAGGGGCAGCAGAGACTTGTCCTGGCCTTCTCCCTTCTCATCTCCATGATGACCATCCCCAGCTCAGCGGCCTTGGTCCCAAGGGCAGAGATGAGATGAAAAGCAGGGAAGGGCTGTGCCTTCCTCACAAAGTGTAATGCTTGATATAGTGTGTCAACTTGAGAAGTCTAGAAGCTTAACCAAGTAACTCAGCAGTTCTACACCCTAGGGTGTAGAGGACATAGCCCTATAGCTCTAGGATGTTGTTCACTGTGTCAACTTGTGAAGTTTAAAAATTTAACTGATTCAGCAGGGTGCAAAGGTCTTCACTTGTGAACTCTTGAAACTATGCATGAGAAGGGTGTGAAGATAGTGTGAGTGCTACACCCGTCGTAGGGCAGGTAGCCTGTATACAATATAAGGGAGGGAAAGGGGCTTGCCCCTCCCCACTCTTTTTGCTTTTGCTACCTTTACTATCTTCTGTTGCCTTCTTGAAGTGCTGCCCCTGTGCCATGTGCCACCCTGCCTGGGGGCCAGCAGATTATGGACAGAAACCTCCACAAACTGTGAGCTAAATAAACCTTTCCTTCCTTAATTTTGGGTGTTGGGTATTTTTGTCTCAGCAATGAGAAAAAAGTAGCTAAGACACTGGGGTTAGGTGCAGCCCAGGGCTATGGTTCCCTGAGGGAAACTCTTGAATCCACTTGTCCCCCTGGCTCGTCATCCTGAAGCTATGACATTCCTTCAAGGACTTCCGCAAAAGGGGAGGGGACCAAGAGATGGGGGGAGGTCAAAGAAAGAATTAATAAGTGGTATGTGCATGTATCAAGTCCCACAGGGAACCTAACCCTCGGGTACTGCAAACATGAAAAAATAAAAATGAAAATTTAGAAATGCAATGGAAATTTTAAAAAATGAAAAACAAAGGGAGTGAGAATTTAAACATTTAAATCATTATTTTCATAGTAATAGAAGCTCACTGGTTTCTGGTTCCACTTGAAGACATGTTTGCGGTCTTCCTGGTGGGGAGTGGATGGAGGGAGTGTCCCTACTTCTCAGAGTAGTGGGTTCAAACACACGGGTCCCTGTCAAGGGCTCAGCTCAGTGCTGGCACAGGGCAGGCTCGTCGGGCACCTCCCTCCCGTGTCGCTGTCACCCAGCCGTCTGCACACCACGAGTCCAATTGGAGTTGGCATTGTTGCAGAGCAGGCTCCTAGGCAGCTCTTGTGTGAGGATTCCTCCAGTCACGGGTTCTGCTGAGCAGTAATTCCTGCTCACCTCGCTGCTGGTGCCAGGGTTTTTGGTGAAGGGTCCAAACTTCTGTTCTCTGGAAAATGGGTTGTCACTGGCTGGTATCCCTGCTGTCCCCTGTTCTGAACTCCACCCGGTGACCTGTTATTGGATCTGTGAAATGGCCACAGCCTCTGCCTGATCCAACACCTTCTCAGGCCTTTGAATGAACAGTACCAAACCTGGCACTACTCGAGTTGTACTGCTGACTTTTACTGCTCTATTGAAAGGAACAGTTAATGTTTAAGGGTTTGATCAATCTTACATGTCTATGTTTGCTTATCTGAGTATCCAATTTGAAGATATCAGTGTGTAATACAACAACCATAATTAATCTCCTATCACCTTGTCTGAAATTCTGTACTGCTTGTATTGTTTTTGTGCTATTTTCTAAATGTATGTGTGTTTGTTAATATGTTTTCAGTCTTTTATCTTTAAAATAAAAAAGCCATATTTTCCCATAAAAAAAGAAGTGGCGATTTCTAGGTGTCAAATTTTTTCTCTCTAAAAAGGAAAACTGAGCAAGTGGCAGGGATATTCAACCATCACAGTGGTTGTCCAGCCTACACCCCAAATCTATGGTGCTTCTCAGGGTGTGGCTAAGCACGTCATGGTGAGAGAGAGAAAATCCCTTGAACCCCAGAAAAGTGAGGAGAAAAGAGGAGGAAGCTTCCTGAGCCCAGAAGCAGGCAGCTCCCAGCCACGGGAATCTGAGCCCCCAGCCTTCACAGCTCTGCCCCGGCCTGGAGACCTCCCGGGTCTGCGAGCTGGCAGCATGGGGACTGGATCTTGAGCTCTGTTTCCACCAAGTACTGGCACTTCACTGTGCCCCAGCAGCAGATGGAGCCGGAAGTGACGGGCTAGGATTTGATGTCAGGACAGCCTGTGCAGAAACTTCAGTCCTGTCCCAGGACAATGACGGGCACAGGAGATCAGAAAACCACCGTTAGCATGCACAGGAGAAAGACACCAAGCTCAGGAAGCAGGCACCTGGGCTCTGACCAGCACGTTATCCCCTGAAGTCCCGTTCTTGACTCCCTCGTAACCTTAGCCCTGTTCCTTTTTCCGCGAGTCCCTAGGCAGAGCACTCACGTTCCTCATGGCTGTTTCCACCGACGGTGATAGGATCTGCAACCTGAGAGAGCAGAACTTGGTAGGAACACAATTTAACATTCTCTCATCTCACCCTGAAACTCTAGGAGGGCGGTTTTGTCTCTGCTGTATCAGGCCTGCCATGTCCCAAATACTAAACACTTCTGGAATACAAGCAAAGGCTCTGGAACCATAATGTCACATGTGTAGTGATTCTCAACCTTCAGAGTGAGCAGAATCACCTGACGTGTCCACTGCCAGATTTCCAAAGCCGGGCCAGGGGCTGAGAACATGCATTTCCAACCCGATCCAAGGCGATAGTAGAGCTGCAGGTCCTGGACCAGAATTCAAGAAGCGCAGGTATTAAGAGCCTGTTTCTGGGTGGTGCATGCCTTTCATCCCAGCTACGCAAGAGGCTGAGGCAGGAGGATCTCAAGTTCATACCCAGCTTGGGCAACTTTTTCAAGACCTAATCTCAAAGTAAAAAATGAACGGGCTGGGATGTAGCTCACTATGAAGGCCCTGAGTTCATCCCCAGCCCTGCATGTGAGGTGAGCTGCTTTCATTCAAATCCTGGCTGGCCTCGTTCATCAGCTCCCCACGCAGCAGCAGCCCCATCTAGCAAAAGGCAGTGGACAGCAGCACCAGCCTCACGAGGTTCGCGGTGGGAAACACTGAACAGCCAGGCACTTCATCAGTACTGCTTCTGTGGCTGCTACTGTTGTGGGACCTTCTCCCCGACTTTGATGATCTAGATTGCATTTTTATTAGTTCTTCTAACAACAAAATGAGTACATAGAATTCACAAGTCCTGGACCTCACCCCAATAGCTACTGTGGACGCCACGGGGTGGGGGTCTTGTTCTCCCGCTAAGACCTGTGTTGCAGATTCAGCGTTGGCCGAAGGAGGCTTTCACTTAATTAACCAGTGCACCCTTAGATTTTTCAGGCGAGCAGCCATGTTTTCCAAATTGGGTCACACCTGGGTTCTGAGATACAGAAAGACATGGCGTCCCATGCCTGATGGTCATCCTCAGGCCAGTGAAGTCCCGGTGAGGGTCACCTCTCTGAAATTGCCAGGGCTGGCATGGGAGATGCGGCAAGCTTCCTCTATTTCAGCTGGAGGAAATTAGCAGTGAAACAAATTAAAACAACAATCAGATTTAAGTGGCCTCTACCAGGAAATTAACTTTAATGGATATTGTCATCGCCCGGCGTACCTCGAGCTGCAGCGCTCGGCGTTGGGATGGAATAAATAATGAAGGTCTGACCCTGAGTTGCCCACCCTCAGCTCGGGATGGGTTTCCTCTCTGCTACCTGACGCCCATGTCCACGTGCCCCTGGCCCTGTCCTCTCGGGCTTCCCTCAGCCTCTGTGACACTGGCCATGCAGCTTGACAGGTGCGCGTGCCTCTCTGAGAGGAGCTCGAGGCGGCTGTGCAGTGACCTCTCTGGCCTTCACACTGGTCTGCAGGGAGACCTGCAAGCTTCTCTTTTCCCCGTCAAATCCCAAACCTGGAATGCAAGCGGGCCTGGAAGCAGTAACTCTGTTTCTACCCTTCCTGCAGGATGGGGAGAACCTGCCTTGTTATACAGGGGTGACTCGGGCCCGGGCTCTGCCAGGCCGACACTTACTCAGTGCTGGGATGGGTCCACTCTCCACTGTGCTCTGCCCACCCAACCAGCACGCCTCCTCCCCTTGCCATCTCAAACAGCTCTGGACTCTGTGCTCTGAAATTCAGGCCAGGCCTTCAGCTCGCGTCTTTACTGTCTGCCTCGGACGTTGGAGAACAGGGATCCCATGAGCTGGGGCAGACTTCTTGGTCCTCAGTTTCCCCATCTCTCCGAAGGGCCTGCCACTGGTTCTTCCACCTCAAGGGACTGCTCATAACTCAGGGCCGATGTGCAAAGCGCTTAGAGCAGCGCCTGACCCGCACTGAGGGTGAGGCGCCTGGTAAAGGAATGCACCACGCTCTGCTTTGTGCTAGAGAGGACCAAAAATGGGAGCTGCCCTCAAGGACTTCGTGGTCCAGCGAAGGGGTCAGACCTGAGAATCAGGGAGGAAGACTGGGCGACGTGCTCTAGCTGGACGGTAGCAGGGACCGCTGCTGGGTGGTGCCCCACTGGTCTGGGTAGCTTCACATTTGTCCTTGAATCCCTGTTAAGAGCCCCACAAGGTGGGTACTGTAGACCAGTGGTGGGGAGCCTGTGGCACCGTGCTGCGGCGCCCTGTGTGTTGCCATTGAAGCTCTGGAAGGTTTGCCATCACTGCTACAGACCTCTGAAGAACAGGGCTGGGAAGTCTAAGTTACTGACCGAAGAGTTGGGGCCAGTGCTGAGCTGGGATGTGGTGGCAGGGATGCCTGACTTCAAAACCCAGAATACTCGTGTGCATCTTAGTAAAACAAAGCAGGGCCAAAGGGCAGGAGATCTATGTTGTTGTTTTGAAGCTCAAAGATAATTGCACAGCCTTACATTAATTACCAACTCCCCTGCCCTCAGCTTCTGTAGGCAAAAAACAGGGCTAACTGCTGTCCTGCCTGCCAGAATTGTTTTGAGATCAACAAAGGTAGCCAGGGAAGCCCTGAAAGTCACATAAAGTGCTGGAAAAAACAGGATGCCCAACGAGAAGCCTCACAGTGCCAAGCCCGTAAATGACGGATCTGCCACCTTGTCTGCACCCGCTCTGTCCCCACAGCTGATGCTGTCTCCAGAGGGTGGGGACTCCTCCTCCTCCTGTCCTCCTGTTCCAGTCCTCCTGTTCCCGAGGCATTTGGCCTGGGGTTCCACAGAGATGGAATATGCCAGATATTGTGAGAGGATAAGACGGCAACAGTCTCAGAAGCTCTCAGAGAAAAGAAGGGAGGCAAAATATATATATGTACACAAGACGGCTGAGATAATTGTACTACTAATTTCTACGGGTTTATTGAAAGAAGCAGTTAGTGCTTAATTGTTTGAGC
>NW_004955476.1:8966977-9097049 GCF_000276665.1 Chinchilla lanigera
GCTTTGCCGCTGAGCTAAATCCCCAGCCCCTTGACAACCGTTGTTAATTTCTTACCATCTTGTTTTCAAATTCTTTATCTTTTAAAAAAAATTCTCTTTAAAATTAAAAAAAGAAAAAGGATTAGGACTCCAGCCAGGGAGACAGAGTACCCAAGTCACAAAAGACATTGTGTCTAAGGAGATTGAGGAAGGCGAGGGGATTTGGTGGACAAGATGGGTGGGACTGGAACAAATGCACTGGGAAAGGAATGCTGTGTAGACCCGAAGTGTCCCAGACGCAGACCTACTCAGGTCAGGCCCGTGTACTTCCAGACTCAGAAAAGAACAAGCCCTCTGAACCCCTGAGGGTTCAGCAATCACTAATTATGTGGCAATTATTCTATTTTAGGCTTTTGCTAATGAGATCTGGGAAGTGTCTTAATTACCCAAAATTATGAAAATAATTTCAAACTTGACTCTAGGGCTAGTTTTACTCCACTTAGGAAGAAAAACATAAGTAAGTGTGCACGGGGTTATTTTTTATTAAAAAATCATCTATGCTGGCTGGAACTAGGCTCCAAGGTTTCCTGTTCACCTCCAGTCTATCGCATCCCAGAGCTCTAACATTGCAAGTTCCAGGCAGGTTCGCACTGTCACTACAATGTTCTGTGCACTGCAGGCAGACTTTGGTAATTTCCAGGAGGAAAAAGTGATTTCCTTGAATTAGAAATCCCAGCCACTGCTGAGCACGAAGGTGAAGTGGGTATAGAAGCAGAATAGAAACGAGATAGGACGGGTGGCTTAGATAAGATATGGTTTTCCCATGAACTGCCCGCTGTAGCCCATGTAAAGAGGGATTTCTTAGACAATACTACATCTATTTGTATTTTCCTTTGTAATTTCTAACCTATTTTCATCATATCATAAGGGAACGAGCTTAGTATTGCAGGTAAAAGCACGATTACTGGGCCTTCTTATTGATGACATTGCCTTGCACAAGTTTCTTAACATCTTTGTGCCTCAGTTTCCTTCATACATTAAAATGCAAATTGTATCATTCCCACAGGGTTAGATGTAATATACATAAAAGACCCTTGACATGCCTTAGACTATACAAACTATGGCCCAGGAACCAATTCTCACTGGCTGACTGTTTATGTCAATAAAGTTTTACTAGTACACAGCCACATCTATTCAGTTCTGTGTTGCTGATGGTTGCTAAATAAAGTTTTATTGGGGCACAGCCACACCTATTCAGTTCTCTGTTGTCTGGGCTGCTTCTGCCCTGTGGCCATAGCAGCAATGACCTGTGGTCTCCAAGGTCTAAGACATTTACTACCTGACCCTTTAGAGTAAAACACTGTTGACCCTGTGCTAAGCACTCTAAGACACCAGAATGAATGATCATTAGCAGGGCAGTTGTGGGGCAGGAACTGTAGCAGCCGTTTCACAGATGGAAGAGAAGTTCAGTAGGGTTAACACCTTGCTCAAACCAGTAAAGCTAGCTATAACAGGCTAAGAAGAGGCCCTGAGCATCCAACTTCAAGCCCAACATGTGTTTTCACTGCAGGCTACAGACATGTCACCTCACTCCATAAGCAGGGCTGAGGTAGCACCACCAGGAATCAGTGGGCCAGGATTCTTCTTTGACTTCTGTCTGAGGTCTGAGTACTATCAGCTCAGAGTTGCCACATGGGTGCTGTCTTGGTTACTTTTCTTTTGTTGCTGAGACAAAATACCCAACACCCAAATTAAAGAGGGAAAGGTAACCAAGACAGAATCTGGTACCAGAGGAGTGGAGTTGTTGCTGTGACTATACCTCACTATGTGGTTCAAGAGCCTTTGGAAATGGCTTGTGGGAAGTGTTTGGAAAGGTTTGGAGATTTCACCTCAAATAGAAGCGCTACAATGCCTTCGGCTGTTCTCTGTGGGAGATTCTGGTCAGAGCTCAGAAGACCAAAAGGGTGATAGAAATCCTGCCAGTAAAGACCGGGCTCGGGAGGTTTCTGCAGGGAAAACGGACTGCACTGGGTCCTGGACTCCAGACTATGTGTTTGTTACGGCTTGGCAGAAAGTTTGTCTGCATTTTGCTTGTGTCCAGAGACTTTGCCTGAGACTGAGATTAAGGGCAATGGACTAATTAATCTGGCAGAAGAAATTTCAAAGCAGTTGAATGTGGGGCAGTGGCATGGCTATTGTTGGGGCTTTTAGCCAGACTTATGTTGAAAATCAAGAGCAAAGAGCCCAGCAGGATGATTTAAAATGTTGTGAGTTTGGCCAGAAAGGAATCACCAGTGAAGCTGTGAACTACAAAGATAAGGCTGTGGAGATCTTGATTGCTGAGGAATAAGAGAATAGAAAAGACGGCCTGAGGGCATCAGAAGAAGCAATTCTCCACCATTTGCATCCTCAAAACTGAAAAGGTGAAAGACCTTGCCTTGAGGAGAAAGCCGCAGCACACCATGTTCCAGAATGGCGGCAGCATAGAGAATTTGCTCCTCAGAATTGGATTCAGAGTGCCCAGGGATCCAGGCACTCGACCCCTGTGGCCAAGAGAGAGGAAAGCCTGGCTACTGCTCCAGATGGCAGCAGACCTTGGCATCATCCACATGGCACTGGTTTTAGGCACATGCAGAATGAAAGAGTTCTGAGGTTAAGAAGGCTTCCACTAGATTTCAGAAGGCCTGGGAGGCCAGGCAGTGTGGCCCTGAGAAGGCAGTGTGTGAAGCTGTGAGTGTGAAATGAAAGGTATACTGAAGCCCACAGAAGTTTGGAAAAGCCAGGAACGTGGATTGTCTAAGGAAAGCTGCAAGGAGGGAGTAAGGTGGGCCTAAGAGAGAAGCTGTGAGAGCTGTAACCACCAGAAGTGCCATAGGAGTGGAGTCACACAAGCCCTTTGGAGCTCACAATGTACCACAGATTGCTGCAGATGCTGGACATTGAATTACAGGACTTAGAGTTTGCCCTGCAGGATGTTGGACTGGCTTTAGTCCCAATGCTCTGTATCCCCCTGTTTGTATCTTTTGGAATGGTAATCTTTATTTTGTGCCATTGAATATCGGAAGTGTTTAACTTTTCATTTGTACAGGGGCGCATAGCTAAGAGTTTGCCTTAAATGTCGAGGAGACTTGGGACTTGGACTCTTCAATAATGCTGAAACTGTTAGGACTTTGCAGATGGACTAAATTGGGATTTGCATTAAGGGATGTACATGAGTCTTTGGGGGGTGAAATCTTATGATTCTAATGTAATATAATGTTGATAGACTTAATACTAGTTCTTAAGGATTGTTAAACCGGTGTTAAAATGTTCAAGTTGTGAAATAAGAATATCATGTCTGTATCTGGAAACTGGTTTAAAGAAATGTGGTTGTCAAGTTGACAAGGGGTGGACTGTTATGGTTGATACATTGTTTCAACTTGAGAGGAGTCTAGAGGTTTGGCTATGTGACTCAGAAGTTCTACATCCTGGGGTGAAAAGGACATGCCCTTCCTGCTCTAGGATGTTGTTCACTGTGTCAACTTGAGAAGTTTAGAAGGTTAACTGTGTGACTCAGCAGAAGACCAAGGTCCTTACTTTTGTGTTCATCCTGAGCCCATGCAAGAGGAGGGCATGGAGATTATGTGTGTGCTATGTGCCCCCCACGTGGGGGTAGCCTGCTTACAATGTAAGTAGGGAAAAGAGGCTTGCCCCTCCTTTTGCCCATGTTACTTTTGCTGTCTTCTGCCTCCATGAACTGTTACCCTGTGCCATGTGCCACTCTGCCTTGGAGCCAGGTGATTATGGACTGAAACCTCCACAAACTGAGCTAAATAAACCTTTCCTCCCTTAATTTTGGGCGCTGGTGATTTTGTCTCAGCAATGAGAGAAAAGTAACTAAGAGAGGTACAGGCAGAGACTACTAAGATATTCCTCAACTACTGGGTTTTCCAAAGCTCGTTCTCTGGGGCTAAGAACAGGGTGCTGAGCTCAACTGTCAGGACTTGTCATCAATCTGGACTCCAGTGGAGGCTGACATGGGGAATATGTGAGAGAACACGGTGAATAGCATTTCCACACCCAAGGCTCTAAGAGCTTCCCAGCAGGGCTGGTGGCCTTAGAACACTCCTTGGGAAACACTGCTTTTTGGTTTCAAAACTAGTATTTTCTCATTTCTAGGAAGGGACTATACCACCCGTACCCAGATGACAGGTTTTTTTAATTAATTAAAAGAAATTAAAACCAAGGAAATGCCCTTTTAATTACAGCTGAAGCATTTACTGACCAAATAGTTCCCAGGAGTTATTACGAGCAACACATGGTTTCCAATGCTGCTGAGAAAAGATATAAGTAGCAGTTTATTCTCCTTCTAATCTTCCCAGACTTTTACAATTCTGGGCTGACCAAGAGACAATTAAGAGCATCTGTTCCATGTGGAAAATCAGAAATGGAACAAGTGAGAGATCGTATTTTCATACGTTTGCCACCATCCCCTTCCACAAAACCGATCACTCTCCGAAACATCTGTAATGTATAAAATACTTACAACTGTCTACAATCTTGTGGTCATGGCTTCATTATGCCTCCAAAAGATGCCCCCCTCCCTGTTCAGGGACCTGGCAACAGATCTGTGATTGCATGCTTTGTTCCCCTATTTCTCTCCCACTGTGTCCTTTAATTCAATCCCAATTATAAAAGTGGGAAACACTTCTAAAGCTTTGGTCCCCAAATGTTCTTCCAGCTTCATTCTCTTGCCCTGCTTTCTTTTTTACATATGTTTCTCCATCCTGAAACCCAATGGGAACCAGAGCTGAGCTCCATCCCTGGGCTATGTTGGCTATCCTTCTTACTCCTCAAGTGTCACGGTGACATACACCCTTGACACCAATCCTTCGCTGGAGTGTAAGTTCCATGAAGCAGAGCCCTGTCTCATTTCCTATTGCACCGGACCAGCCTCATTTAGTGCCTGGCACCAGGTGATGCAGTCCTGTTAGCTGACCTGTGGGAGGTTCAGAAACTGGCTCAGAGATGGCAAGAGGGAACACTGCACACATTTTAAAGATACACGGTTTAGGTAGAAATGGAAGAATTAATGCAAAGAATCTTTAGGTGAACAGAGAAGACTCAAGAATAGCAGCTCTCAAAGAAATTCTGAGACTTCTTCGGAAGGAGAAAAAGAGGAAAGAGGAGACTCCATACCAAAATAACTAGGACTGTTTTAGAATGGACAGAAATGGAGTCGAATAATTAAGATCCACGATGTAGGCACTAGTCAGAGAAGAACAATGAGTATCTGGAGAGTTTCCAAACAGAGAACCACGTGCTGACTGCCCACTGTGTATAAAGCAGTGGTCAGGGCAGTGGAGAAAGAGGAGAGGGCAGACACCTCTCCAGAGCCCATCGATCCCACCGTCTTGTGGAGAACAAGGTGTAAAAGTGTTTTAAGATAACATGATGAATGTTGCCATCCATTCCCTACTTTATTCAGCCATGCGACAAACGCTACGTTATTACCCAGTGCGTACAATGATCAGTTGCACCCAGGAAATTTCCACAAGCATCACCTGCAAGGTGACACTTGAGCAGTCTTGCTCTTGGGACTCATTTTTAAAAAGTCATCACCAGTAGCTTTGATTTTGATATGCTATAGGTCAATCACAATAGCAATTCTTATTGCTATTCATATAACACTAACGTTTGCCTTCTCTGCTCATGAACACCGAGATTCCAGAAACCAGTCCTTCTCTGCCTGCTGGCCCATCCGCTCACTGGAGACCTGGGTGGAAGTGCTGTATCAGAAACATCATCAAAGGAACAGTACATTTATGAAGAGCAGATAGCAAACAAGTGGCAGTTAATGTCAAGTGGCAGTTCTGGCTTCTTCGGTCAGGCACCGGGCACCGGGCACCGGGCACCGGGCACCGGGCAGGGGCACACTACTACTGCTGAGCTGTCAGCCCCTTCTCTTTGTCAGCACAGGCGTCCAGAGCTAGAGGACATTAGGTGACTTGCCCAAGGCCACCCGCATGGGTGGGAGCCAAGCTCAGCTCTTTCTGGCATTTGTACCCAGTGGGGTAATAAGTGGTACTCCTCTTGTCCATCATCTTCTGTCTCAAAAGAATGACCCAGAACTAGTTTGATGGATTTCCTGTCTACCTAAGGGCAGTATGCATCTCTGACATTTCTCGACATAAGGATGACTGCACAACAGAATAGCAAACTCAATCTGAGCAGTGGGTGGGGGCGGGGCTCTGCCTCTCCCTGTCTCCCAGGTGCTTGGAAGGTGTGTCACCCTCTGATCAGTGAACGAAGGACGTGAATTGCCGAGGGACCCAAGATCCTCAGGAAAAAGCATCAATTTCAAGGCAGAATAAATTCCTGCATATTATTTGGAAAGGTACTTGACCCAAACTTACTGCCATGAGTTTGAAAACAAGGAAATAAACAAATAGCAGCTCACTGGGAAAGTCACACAGCAGCCACACAGGATGGGATTGTGTGGTAAGTGAAAAGTCTGCCCTTAAAGTACAGAAGAGAGAAGAAATTGACTTGCAAGGCAGAACTGGGCTCACCTGATCTGCATTGAACCCAACTGCAAAGAAATGAACATAAAGCCATGTGCCGGGGCCAAGTTGTCACTTCCAATGGCAGCAAATTCTTCTGCTTGTCTCACAGTGTGTTTCAAACATATCAAATGCACTTGCCTTTCTGGAGAAAGGGAGTCCACAACACGCCTGGAAATTAGCAGTGGCTTCTATATTATGCTCAGAAACACCATTGTGTTGTTTTTTACACAAAGACACACTTTTCTAAGATCCTTAACTCCAGCAAGCCTAAGTTCATGTACAGTAAACATTGCTGACGAGCTCGCTGTGGGGCTGAGACGAGAAAGCAGATGCACATTCATTGTGACCCTAAACTCTATTACAAGGTAAGATGCAAAAATAATAAACACGCTGGATCATTTTTGAAAAGATATTTACTGTAGTCTTGCTTCATTGTGCTTTTCCTTTTGACTTTCCTATCTGTACACTGGGGGGTATTTTCTGCTCATTTAATTTATTCTAGTTATAAAACTCTTGCACTGAAACATTAAAGAGTTTCAGATGGACTTGTGACAGCTGCATTGTCTTCAATTCCCATCCCTGTGTGTGACATGCAGGCAGCCCGCGAGCGACCTTGATTAAATAGATTTCAGCACGGCCTGACTTATTTGTTGGGGATTTCTGGGATTCGGTGATCATGCACACTGGGATGAAAGAACAGGGCACAGGGCAATTTCTTAACAGCAACTACATTAATTTCCTTTCCTCCTTGGGAATTGTGAAATTAAGTTTGGGGGAGAGGAACAGTCCCTTTATAGCTTCTGTCTTCTCTTTTACTCTTTTCCCCTGACAACACCTACTCTAGGTATTCAGTCACCGCCTGAATGACCCATGTCATGGAAAAAATAAAGAGAGCCAAAGCAGGCTGCCCTCATTCAAATGTCTGGTGGAGAGCTCGGGGGTGAAGTAGGCTCTGAGCACAGAAGACTGGCATAACTAGAGTACCGCTCAACCCTCTTTTTTGTGTTTGGTACTGGGAATCGAACTCAGGACGTTGCGCTTGCCAGGCAGGCACTCAACCCTCTTATACCACATCCCAGAGTGACAGCAAGGTGCCCAGGACCGAGTGGACTTCTGGAACACCTTTAGCTACTACAGGCAACTAGAGTCCATGCTTGTTGACTTTCAGACCAAGGAGCTTCCATGCTATCACCAGGCTGTCACAGTCAGTGTAATTTTTATTAAAAAATTGGGGTAAAATACACATACAATTGGAGTAAAATAACATACAATTTTGCACTTAACTGGTTTCAGTGCATAGTTCAGTGGCTGTAAGCACATTCATAGTATTATGCAGATACCACAACCATCCATCCCCAAAATGTTTTCCTCTTTCCAGATTCAAACTCTATACTCCTCACTCCAGCCACCCCAGCCACGGGCAGCCACGATTCCACTTTCTACCTCTGCAACTTTGACGACTCCAAGCACCTCATGAGCAGAATCAAACAAATATTGGTTTTTCTGTATCTGGCTTATTTTTGTTTCACTTAGCAGATGGCTTCAGGGTTCATCTGTATTGTGGTATGCATCACAACCTCCTTCCTTCTCAAGCTGAGGTGCACATGTGTAGGTGTACGTGTTTTGCTTATGCATCTGTGGATGAACACTTTGTTTGCTTCTACCTTTTAGCTCTTATGCACAGTGCTGCAATGAACCCAGGTGTACGAACATCTGCTCTACTCCATGTCATCTTGGCTCCGCCCCCTTGCCTAGCGTCACTAATGTCATCTTCAGAATCATGGCAAGGGGAGTGTGTACCTTCTTGAGGTCCCTGTTTTCTCCCACTACCATCATTTCACTTAGATGGTTGTCGATAGCTGCAAACCCAGCCCAGTGTGGACTACCACAACGTGGACGGGCTTGCAGTCAAAGTCAAGGGCTGTGAGTTCCTCCTGGCCCCGGGAAGTCCAACCGTGTAGAGAAAGTGGGATATGTTCGAGGTGACTGGCCAGCTCCCTCTGCTAATCCCTGCTCTTCGGGTCTCACCCAACGCGAGCTCATCCTCTGCAAAGCCCTAGTTCCACTCTGCCTGGCAACCCTTTATTCAGCACCCAGAGAGCTCCAAGCTCTGTGCTAGGTGTTTCCAGGCTGGATCTCAGCATCACTAAGACCATTTTTCTCTGGAACACAGAGTGATGGAATGGGATGCTTTGAAAGTGCTAGATGCTATGACATTTGCTTAAATAAGCAAATTAACGCACTGCAAAGGGAAAAATTAAAAAATCAAGTGGGCAGAAGAAACAAACAGCCTCCCCTTCTGGCTCCTCTGCCTACACTCGCCCCGCTGCAGCCTTCACTGTGGGCCAGGCTGCTCCTTTCTTCCCTGTAGGTGGGGCTTCACCCACCTACACAGCCTGTTCCACTGCAGAATGCAATCAGCCCCTTGCCCACTGCAGCCCGGCTAATCGCTTCCCAAGCTGACCCCTCACCGAAGCAGCTGGGCCTCCAGGCGGTCCCTGCACCCGGCTTCCACCATGGACACCGCCGCCCTCCCAGGCCCTTGCCTGTCCACAAGGACTTTCTATGTCCAAGGTCCTGCTTTCCCTGAAAACAGAGACTCACAAGGAAAACGTGGGCGTTCCACTTCAGGGTTTGCCCTGACAGCTTCCTATTAGCGGTCTGGAGGCGGAGCAAGCACGTCCTTAGAGCACCGTGTTTCTGAGCAGGGAGGGTGGGAAGCAAAGGCTGTTGAAAACAAAAGGTCCTTTCGTTCTATCGCGTTGGGAGAACGTGCGATGTGTGCTTTGAACGGGGCTGCCTAAGCCAAGCAGCACCGCGGGCAGCCAGACCACTGCGTGGCTCCCGGAGCGCGCTCTCTGTCCTGTGCACTCGGGACTCAAGGGCCATCTGGACGTGAGTCCCCTGCGTCGGGAGCTGCCTTGAATGTCACGCAACTTTGTAACTTCCGACGGCCGGATCTGATAAAAATCCCAAACCCACAGGAACCCACTATGTGAGCAAACTGTTCATTTTCTACCCACCTCCTTGTCCTGTCAGTGCGAGGTCATCTAAAGCGAAGGCCTAATTAATCAGTATGTCAGAGGCAGTGAGGAGGAGTGCGTTAATAGGACTTTTATTTCACCCAGGAAAGCAGCCTCTGACAGGGACCGGGAAATATGGCCCTGGCCTGGCTGTTTATTAGCAACGCTGTGATCAGCGGCAGAAGAGCCGAGCAGCGTGCAGCTGATGGAGCACGGCCTGTCACACAGCACAGTGGCCAGCAACAGACCGTGGGCGCGGATGGCAGAGAGACAGAGGCCGTGTGGCGGGCACAGGGTGCGGGAAGCAGGTGGTCGGCCAGGGAGCCACGCAAGAGCAGGGACAAGGGGCACAGGCAGATCGGGGTCCTGTCCTCTGCGGACAGCTCAGGAGGGGTGGCTTCTGCACACCCAGGATTCCTGAGAAGGTACTGCTCCGCACGGGATGTATCCGGTCCTGGCAGATCCCTGAAGCCCTCCAGCCCCAGCTGTTTCCAGGGAAGCCCAGGCTGCAGTGCAAGGGAAACCCTGCCTGTGTCAGCAGCTCCACCCAGGGGACGTTTTTCAGAGGTGAGGGACAGAATTTTCACTGCGGGGACAGAAAGAGTCAGACCACAAGGGCGTCATTCTGCGAGGGAGGGTGGTAGCTTCCATCAGACCCTAGAGGACGTCATGGTGTCACCCACACACAGCCTGGCCCATCTCACACTCCATGCGACAGATCACTGCTGCTGGGGAGGGACCCAGGAGGGTCACAAGAGTCACCCAGCAAGGGAAGCCACAGCTCAGGGTCGAGCTGGGCTCTGGGGCTATGCCCACAGCAGAAGCACCCAAACTGCTCCAGAGCCCAGAATTCGGGTCTCACTGCTCCTCTGCTGCTCCACCTCCCCAGACACCCACATTTCTGAGTATCACTTGGGGGCCGCAGAATATCATGCTGTGTACCAAGGTCTCACCGCTTGGCCACGTCAATTCCTAGGACAGCTAGGGGCAGGTTTCTGCTAGGAAAGCAACTTGATCTGCAAGGAAGTGGACTTCAGGCAACTTTCTTCAAGGAGGGTGAAATGCAAAGGTTTACCTCTTGATTTTGGAAGGCATCCCTTGAGACCTCCAAGAAGAGCATCACTATTACTTTTAGCCCTTGGTCCAGATCAGGCAATGCAGAGCTCTGGGTGATTGTGTTTTATTCATCTGTTTACTTGCTTAGCTTTCCATCTCCTCAACTAGATTTTACGATGGCCCCAGCAGCGCCTGTGTCTGCTTTATTCCTTGATCTATCTCCGCTGCCAAACACAGCGGCTACCACGTGGCAGGTGTTCAGCGCATGTTAGCAGAATGAATGGATGCATAGAGCTCAGAAGTAAATTAATCAGAATGTCATGAATTTTAGATTCTGCTGTGTTTGTATATTGACAGAGTCCAGAATCCACCACTCCAAAATACGCTGCTTGGTCAGGAGGTCCAGGAGGTTCTCTAGTCATCGCTCCACAACAGCCCACCCTTTATGAAGGGTCTGACCACTTCTCTGCGTTCACTTCTTTCCCCAGGTGTCCCTGTGTGTGTAAAATTCAGATCTCCTGCAGGCAGGAAGGGCACCGAGAGATGCAGGGAGGGGCGGCTAGGGGACACATAAAAAGAGTGCACATGCATTTGTTTTGTGCCTGCCCATTTCTCGTCAAGATAAATGCAATCATTAAGGACTGCACCCATGTGCTAGTAAAAATAAAAATTTTCAATGTCAAAGTAGCACGACGGTAGCTCACTCACAAAGTTAATAATCTCCTGTCAGTAAGTTTACTGTAATTCCCAAGCCCCAGACAATGAACGCCAGGAGGGCGGAGGGAAGGTGGGGTTTTTTTGTTTGTTTGTTTTGCTTCCGGTACCGGGAATCGAACTCACAACCTTGCGCTTGCCAGGCAGGCTCTGTGCTGCTGAGCTAAATCCCCACCTGTGGGTTTTCGTTTTTGTTTGTTTTGCTTTCTGCCTCTACAAGATGGATCCATCACCTCGTCCCACACTATGAATGGCCTGTGTATCTCCCTAGCTGTGTGGGACCCAAGGAGGTGGAGGTTAACCGAAAAGCCCTGGGCATGGCTGCTCGGGCCCGCTGCCTGGCTCCTTATCTAGACCACAGTGAAATGTAACTGTAGTGACCAAAGCTATGTTAGTGATGACAGGTCTGACTGATACACTGCCCAGGGCGCTTCACACATATTAGCTCACCAGTCCTCACAGCTCTCTCACAAATTATGGAGCCGGGCGTGGTGGCACACGCCCATAATTCCAGCACTCGGGAGGCTGAGGCAGGAGGATCGTTGCAGGTTCGAGACCAGCCTGGGCTACAAAGTGAGCTCAAGACCAGTCTGATGGGCATAGTGAGACCCTATCTCAAAAAGACTAAAAACAAAACAAAACACAAATTAGATGCTTTCCCCATGTAAAGCTGAAAGTGTAGACCGGGAGAGGTCAGTTAAGGCACCAAGTACCAGGCTAGAGGATGTGACCACACCTGGCTCTGCCTTCAAAGCCTGAGTTCAGGGAGGAGAAGTAAGGCCTCTTTAACACCCACAGAGACCCTCGATATGCTACACGCTACACACAGGAACCTCCTGGGCCCATTCTGCACTCGGATTTGGTGTCCACGCGTGTAATGGTGCATTTTCACAGTCTGCGAGGGGTTTCCACATCAAATGACCTATTTCACCCTCAGAGAAGCTGTTGGAGCAGGAGAAAGGGAGTCAGCCTCTTTTTGAGGAAGTGACAGGCTCAGAGGAGGCCTGGCCTGGGCAGCGCCGCTGGTACGCAGCAGGTCGCACATTGAGCCTGCCCTGCTAAGCACCCTGGCCTTGTTTTTGTTCTTGCATTGGAAGAACGCGTGGACTCCCAGAGGAACCCCGGGGTGGTCTGCGGCGCGCAATACCGCGGGACAGGAGGGGACCGAGGGGCGCGGTGAGAGCCTTCCCTGAGGGGTGCCCGGCCTGCAAGCCCCCCTCTGTGGCAAAGGGGACTCGGAGCTGGACTGCACTGCACAACCTGTGAGTCACTTTCCAGCTCTGAAACTCAGTATGAAGACCATCTCAGCACTCTTTCTTCTTTTTACCTTTCTGGGGATTTCTCCACCTTTCAGCTGCTTTTATAACATCTGAGGACTGGCTGCGACAAAACTCAGGCCCTTGAGACTAAGCATCTGGCTACCAGGCCTCAGAGACACCGGCCTCACGGCTAGCTTGGCCCCAGGGTGAGAGCAGGCATGCTGGGAGACAGGGCCAGCAGGCAGCTTCACTATGGTGAGTGACAGGTTCCAAACACCCAGAGTCCAGAAATGTGGGAATTGTGACACAATATACGAGAAATATTTAAATTTTACAAATGTACTTCAGCAAAGTCACATAGCCATTGGTTTTTGATCAATGTTTAAATTTTTAAAAATTTACAACAATAGAAGACACATTTGCCATGAATCCCTCTCACAGCACTCTCTCTCACTTTGAACACACTTATCCCATGGTCCTTGCCTCTTCCTGCAGCAGCTCTGGAGTCCTCCTTCCTGAGTGTTTTTAGTTGCACCATCCTGACTGCCTTCATGTCCTGAATCAACTCAAGGCATTTCCCTTTCATGATCATTTGGGGAAGAGCCAGATGTCACACGGTGCCAGATTTAGCGAGTAAGGTGGATGGGGACACACTATCCTGTTTTTAAGAGCTGCCTTTCCATTGGACGGTGCTCAGCAGCAGCATTCACTGTAGTTTTGATATACCTGGTAAAGACACTCCCTGGAGATGCTGTTTAAATATGAAAAGCAGTGTGTACTACAAACGCCATGGATCATGTGGCATTTCATGTGAATTCCAACCACGGTAGAGGAACTTTCTAGAGAACACAACCGCTCCCCCTCCAGCGCTCCTCACCACACAGTCTAATGGGGTGGATCTGAGAACATCTGCAGGTGGACCTGGCTGGCCGACTGCAGGCGTGAGGGAGCACCCAGCTGGAGATGTGCAGGCCAGGGCCGGCTTTTCCTGGTGCCTCCACATGACTGCGGGCAAATCTTACAGTGAGAATGGGGCCGCACCCAGGACGTGGGCCACCACAGAGCGTGGGGCGCAGAGAGGAGCCTCGAGATAGCTTCGCCTCCACCTTTCCTCATCCCCTACGCTTCTTTTTCTCTTCACGGTGCCCCCCACAACCACCTGACTTCTGGTGACTGTGGAAAGAACGCAGAAGTCTGAGTCCTGCATTTCTCCGCAAACTGCAAGGGCTCTTGCTACAAATGAGCTCCAGACTATGGAGAACAGAACACAGAATCTGCGCTGCACCTCGCACTCTTCCTCTTTCAACGTCATCCCCTCCACCTGGCCGCCTGTTCAGAGGTTTTCCCTCTAGCACAGCCAAGCTCTGAGTCATCCTTCAAGGTCTGCCTTAAGCACATCCCTGTCTACAGCCCGGCCCTGCCCATCCCGCAGCACACACCTTGCCTGTTCCCTCACCTCTCATGGCCCTCACGGAGCCAGTTCCTGCGGGACTGTGACCGGTGGTGCTTTTGGGTCCTCCCCTCTCTCTGCATCAGTACCTGTGGTTGTTGAAAAAGAATAACCTGCAGTTGTGAAGTAATGAAGACGTGGGCCCAACCTGGCCCACCTCTGCAGGACATGTCTCACGCATACCGAAGTTTAAGGGTCACCCACTGTATCCAAAGTGGCAAGAATCAGGCCAGAGCCACTGTGGGTCTCCAGGTCCAAATGCTTCCCTTGAAGAAGAGCTTCCCTTGAAGAAGAGCTTCCCTTGAAGAAGAGCTGTCCTGGACTGTCTCTGGGGACACATCTGTCCAGCTGTGTGAGACTCCTCAAACCACTGCCAGGAGTAAGGAACTAAGAGATCACTGCCGAGTTTCTGTGCTACCGTGACTCCATTCCTGCTGGACAGCAGGTGGAAACTTATGACAAAGGAGGGGTCTAGGAAAGAGGGAGCTTAGGGTGCAGCTCCGTGGTGGGGCTGACCCTCCAGAGCACCAGGCCCAAGTGCATGCTCCCAGTAGGGTCAGCAGGCATTCCCTGCGGGACACACCACATGATGCAGCCACATGCAGAAACACGGGCTGATGAATTATTTTTCTTATTCAGAACATTCAATAGAAAGAGTTAAGCTGTCAGTGGCAACCAGCAAAACAGAAGCAATGGGTTCCCTTGGGCCTTTTCATTGAGAAGAGAACTTAGGGTCCAGCCGAGGAAGTTCGTGAAGCCCCCAGGCCCAGAAAGGTCTCAGGGAAACCACGGCCATGGAAACAGCTACCTCTGTCATCTGCTGGCTCCCAGGGCATCCCTCCATTTAGTCTTTTTCACAACTGATTGCTTCGAATTGAAGCTTTGCAGGGACCCTAGCAAAATAAAGATGGGGATCACTTTATTTTATTTCTGGGACAATCAAATTTCTCTGTAATCGGGCAATTTGGAGACTGGCTATTTTTGTAAATTATGTGCCACCACCCTGAGGTAACACCGAGCCTCACATACCCACTTCTGGCTTCGGAGGGTCATATTCTCACCGAATTCGTTTCCTCAGACATTAAGAAAATAATGGATTTTTCTCTCCCATAGGGAAAATTGAGTGCACCAAAATTTTGGGTCATTTGCTATACTTTTCTATGTGATTCTGAAATGGCAGATTTCGTTGCACATCGACACAACCAAGGAAAGAAAACCACTCTGCTGTGTGCTTCCTTGCTTGGCTGAAAAAAAAAAAAAACAAAACGAATGCTCTCTGGCTAGACCTAACTTGACTGCTGCGTCCAAGGCCGGCCAGGAGTCCCGAACTCGGTCTCTCTGCAGCTGGCTGTGCCCTCCCCGAAGAGGGGTGTGTTTGAGCAGCATCTACGTGCAGCAGGGGCAAATAGGACGGCCTCGGGACCTTGGGGCTCTCTGTGTTGCTGGGGTACACGAATGAGTTCTGGAAAGTATTCTTTCTGTCCCAAAGAGGCCATCCCAGTTTTTGTGATCTCTATGCCCCACATCTTCGTTTTAGGGCTTCTCACTCAGTGGACAACAGCTTCTCCAAAAGATCCTTTTGCAGCAGAGAGGGCTTCTCGGTACCTTGGCGAGGGGAACATTGTTGCTTGCAAACGAAAGGAAGCTGCACCTTCATCCCGATGACACTGCTATAGGAATCTTATTTACAGTATGACAAAGACCCGTTCCCTCCTTACAGCCTCATTAAATCTAAGCCTCATTTAACTAGTAGGACATTTTTACAGTGGGTTTACTGGCGCTCTGTGATAAATGGTCGTCCAACACCGCCCGACAATAGCTGGCCGAGCCATAACCAGGCTGTATATAAACACGCATCAGTTTAACAATGCGCAGTGCTGAATAGCAGGAAGTGAAGGCAAACATTGTCCCTGAGCCGGTTTGTACAGGGGGCAGGAAAATTGCCTTGAGAGGAAAATTACAAAGATTTTTTTCTCTGGCAAGTTGAACGTTTTTGCTGAGGTTTATAGAGATGGCCTCTGAAACTCATGACCAAGTTTAAGAAGAAAAAGGAGTTTCCTAAAATTTGATAATCTGATCTCTGAAATATAAAAGGGTAGGCAACAGGATCAAAATGATACTGTCTTTGCTTTTAAAAAAAACCCTATGAGCAAAAAAGGACTAGAATAGCTAGTGAATAGAGGCAGCTCACCATTGCAGAGACAAAGTCCTGCTTGCTCATTTAAGAACACCGGTTAGGTTACGGGGCAGAGCAAAACCATCAGTATTGGGCTGGTCCTGGAGATGAAAACACTTACAAGGAATCTGTCCATGGAGTTTAAACTTTCCTCTGTGACGGAGAATCAACAATCACATTCCTCTCCCTGACCACTGGAGCCTCTTCTGGCTACTCCTGGTCATAGAAGGGTGGAGAGGTGGCCGTGCCTCAGTGAGCGGTGGAACTTGCATGCACTCCACAGATTTAATCCCCGCTGGAGACTCACCAGCCTGACTGAATTTCACACCAGATGCACCTGCATCACCGGACAGAGAGAAGCCTCTGCATTTACACTGGCGAGGAGGGTGTGACACGCCCTCTAAATGACATTTCCCAGTTGTCCCAAGCAGTTTGTACCTTGTTTCCACACTAGCCATTTGAAATGTCACTGCGTATCACCGCAGTGACAGGTGAGCAAAGGCCGAACCTGACTTGGCTGGCTCCGTGCAAACAGGCTGGGAGCCAGCTGGGTGTCCTCTTCCCTCTTCTGGGGCACACGGCCATGGCCCGGGACATCGATACGGCCTGCACACATCCCATGCTTACTGCCACAGGGACCGAGACCTCTGCAGCCACCCTCTCACAAGGCCAGCCACAAGCAACCGCCTACAGTGCAGTCCTCACGGAGAACAAAGGACACCTCGCCTCTCTGTCCTTCAGTCTGCTTAAATAAACAGCTGTCAAGTCAGGCATGGTGGCATACACCTGTCAGCCGAGCACACTGGAGGCTGAGACAGGAGGACCCACTTTCGAGGCCAGTGTGGGCTACATAGTGAGACCCAGTCTCAAAAATAAAGAAATAGTAAACAAATCAACAAACGAACAGCTACCTTTTGGAGCAGATTTTGCCAGCCACTTCATTATTAATATATACGCTTAAAACATGAATGTGTTTTTCACTCATAGTCTCAGAGAAGCTCTGTGTATGTCCTCAAGTCGCTCAGGAATCATGCTTTTTTTTTCAAATGCCCCAAACACCTTCCACACCTCCACTTTCCACCCAAATGGGACACAGGGAAACCAGAATTGTATCTGTGCCTCACCAACACTGGGAGTTCACTCAGCACTGCAGGCCTTGGGAGCCATCACTCTGCCAGCTGGCCGGGCTCCCCAGAACAACATGGGGACTCCCACTCACACAGCAGAGACTCCTATCCAACACCTAAACAGCCTCAGAGCACAGCCAGCCGTGAGACTGACACTGGAGGCCCTGGGACTCAGCTCCCCCACCTTGACCCAGCTAGGACACTGGTGTAGCAAGGTATTGTATCACTACATCCCGAACTCAGAGCCTTAGTGTCCTGCCTTTCAGAGTAGAGCACAATTTCTAAAAAATGACCTGAACTGTCCCTAATTCTACTCCCTAATTCTACTTCAGAGTAGAGCACAATTTCTAAAAAATGACCTGAACTGTCCCTAATTCAACTCCTTCATTTCACCCTAGTAATAAAGAGTCAAAGAAGAACCTGGGGCAGTCACCCTTAGAAGACAGGGCTAAGGACCCTGCAAGATCCCTTTGTCCACAGAGGAGACATGGGACACGAGGGCCACAGCACGGACGGACATGAGCTCCGCTGAAGGAAGGGTGGTGGGACACAGGTCCCGGGCTCACAGTTAGTTCTCAGTGGACAGGAACAAACAGGGTGGCTCATGGACAGACTGGTGGCCAAACAGCAATGCAGCTGGACCTGTGTGTGGGGACATGTGTCCCGGTCACAACCCATGTCCCATTCTAGCTGGGTAGCTGAGAGGATGAATTCATTGCTGCTCCTCTTTCTCTTCTTCCTATGCATGGTGTGTGTGTGTGTGTCTGTGCACACACACACACACACACACACACACACACACACAGGTGTGCCCCTATACACAAGAGTTCAGCACATGCTGGATATCTAGATAAACATTAAGCAATGTCACCATCCTGAGACTCTATAGTCTGAGGAATCACATAGAAATAGGAATGAAAAGAAATGATCTAGCCCCCACCTCCTAATTTTTAGCCCATTCCTGTGTTTGTAGGCACAGCATCAGTATATCCATCCTGGACTTTTCCAGTTCTTCAATGGTGCTGTAAGGGTGTCACAGGTGAGAAACCAGCACCGTCTTCCCAGGAAAGTTAGGCTCTTCCACACCACATGGGCACTGACGACAGATGCACCAGCTCAGCTGCCAGCGTGAGCAAAAATGGCTTGGACTGAGCTGGGTTTGGTCACCCACACCTGTAGTCCCAACTGTGCAGGAAGCTGAGGCAGGAGGACTGCTTCAGCCTGGGAAGTCCTCATCAATCCAGGCAATATGCCAATGTTCTATCTCAAAAAACAGTTTGGATTGACAAATACTGAACAACGTGAACTAATTCACCCCAAAAACAAAAAGAGTGTGTTCTTGTGAAGGTGAATACCTCATCAAGAGCATAGCTGTAGAAAGGAGCCTCCACTCATGACAGGAGTCAATCACCTTGCTCTGTTGTCTCCTAAGTTTGCTCCGTGTCCTTTACCAGGCAGAGCACACTCACAGGACTTCTGTCATGCTGTCACAAGGCTCCTCCTTGCTTATGAAGGAAACCAGCACGCTCCAAGGATGCACAAGGCCCCTGGCCCAGACTCACTCCAAAGGACTAAGAGCAAGGAAGTCTGGGCAGTGGAGAAGGGGTCCTATGTGGCCTGCCTAGGGGTTAGGGAAGACACCCTGAGAAAGCTCAATGGGAGCTGCCTGCTCACATGTTGAGTGTGGCCTTTTAACCAGATTGGCGTGTTCAGGGTGGTACAGCCATAGACGAGTGTGGCATTTTAACCCCAACGTTCTGACCCAGTCTGCTGTGGGGTAAGTGTGTCCCCCGAAGGTATGTGTTGGAACTCAACCCCAAATTCACGTATCAGCTGTAATCTGGGAGTCCTTGGGACCCCAAAGACCCCAAAGTTAGGGTTGATGGGTTGTGAAGAGGGGGCCTAGGGTGCATTTGTGGTTTTGTAAGGAGATGGAGTGAGGTCAGGACCTGCACACTTGCTGCCTGGTTCATGTGATGTCCCCAGCAGGGTCACATGAGGGGAGAAGGCCATTCATCATCAGGTGCTGGGCTGCTTTGTGCTCTCAGACACCCCAGCTGGCAGAACCATAGCAGAACCACAACTAAACGAACTTCTATTCTTTCAGATTGCTTGGCCTCAGGCATTCAGTTATAGCAACAGACAACAGGTAACAGCCCAGGAAGTCTCCCTGGGAAGCTCAGAATGACACTTAGTGTTTGCAGATTGTTGCTATGTGCTACAAGCTTGTAAAAGTTCAACCCCGCATCACACAAGGAGTAAATACAGGTCCACACACAAAGCTGGCATTTATTCTGTGCCCATGAAATTTTAGGAATCTTTATGTGACGAGCTCATGTGATCAGCAAACTGTCCCAAACTTACATGTGTAAAGACTCAGAGAGGTGAAGTAGCCTGAGGAAGTAACTGAGCCACATTTGAGAAAACAGATAATTGACGAAAGGCCACACTTTCCAATACGGAAGAGGATCGCCATAGTATTTGCAACAGATGTGGTCTCGGCATGCTAGAATAGTATCAAAGGACATGCAGGTTTCTGGCTGGATTGCCACGGTCATATCTGAGTTGTCCAAGAATCTCTGACTCCAGAGTAAAGATGCAGTTTGATGACAGGAACCAACCTGCATTAACTTCCTACTTTCCAAAAGGTAAGGCAACATCCAGTGCTTCTACGGCACCTGTCACCTGTGCCACAGTGTGTGGGGAACTGTGACTTGACAGGAAAAGCCCTGGGCCCTCCTTCAGCCTCCTCCAAACCAGCTTTCAGCCTGCTTCCCAGCATTCAGCCTGCTTCCCCATGTCCTCTTGTGCCCACTGAGACTCAGATTCCAGCATTTCAGAGGTTCTTTCCAGTTCGATGCATGCAAAAATATTTTGAGGATAGGAGAGAAAAAGCTAAAAAATAATCTAGACAACTGCTGAATGTTAGAGATGAGAAGAAACTCAGAGATCCATCAGTACAATGTTCCCATTTTGTATGTGAAGAAAGTGAAGGTCAAAGGGACAAGGTGGCATCCCAGTTACACCACTAAGAAGTGAACCTTGTACATAACTGGTGCCCCCAACTTTCATCTCGACCCTCCTTTTGTAACACAGAACAGAATGAGCTTGAGATGAAGGAAAACTACTTTTAAAATCAGTCCCCAAATCACATTCTCCATATCCTGACCAACCTAGATCCTGATGAACTGGATGTGAATCTATTTTGCCATCCATTTTTACAAGAAAGAGGCAGAAAGACGTCCTTCACTGGGAGGCAATTTACAAAAAGCAATTCTAGGATAAGTTCACAGCCAACCCAAACACCTACTGCTTTACAGCCAGTTGTTCTCACGTTAGTGGGCATAAAAATCACCCCAGGTGCTAAAGTGCAGATTTCCTGCCTCTCCGACAAAGGTTCTGATTCATGGCTAGGAAGGGCCTGGGCACAGGATTAACAAGTATACAGGTCAAGACTAAGACTTGTGTTCACGTGTCACGTGTTCTAAGGCTGCATGAGCTAGACCAATAAAATGATGCCAACCACAGTCATGCAGACACATTGACTTAAAATTCTTAAGATGATTTTGAACAGTTATCCTGGATAGAGGAATTCTCCGTTTAATCCTCAGCGATTTAAATTCATCTAAACTCCCCATCCACTACAGAGGCCTGTGCACCTGTGTGGTGCTGCTTTCTGTGCAGTGTTACCGCATTCCTAAACAGACCCAGTCTCCTAAAATGGGACTCTTATGTGTCCGTGGAGTATCTGGTTTGAAACAGACGTCACTATGACAACTCTAATTTTATAACAAGAAAACTCAGAAACATCCCAAGCTACAAAATGAACTCTAAATCCAAGACTTTGGAAATGCTGAGTCTCTTGAGGTTTTTCCACAACTGTAAATGTTCAAATCTTCATTAAAAAAAAGGGAAGATGCACCGTGCCTGTAGGTTATGTCATAAGGAAAGGGTCTGACAGGGTCACAAAGTACTGGGCACCACAGTTCAAATTCACAGTGTTTTACACGGCTTATAATTCTAAGAAATGGCAGGGGTGAGTCAAGTCACCTTAAATCAGAATGCCCTCCTGCCTCTTCTCCCCAAACCTGCTGTCTCAGTCACTTCCTTGTCACTGAGCCATGGCGTACACGCCGCCGCGTAAAGCAGGAGGGGTTCACTCTGGCTCACGGTGTTAGGCATACTTGAGCAGGAAGGCACGTGCAAGGGCCTGGCGGAGGAGAGCTGTTCGCAGCAAGGCAGCTGAAGCAGGGAGAGGAGGGAAGAGCTGGGGAGGGCGGGGGGCCTGCCAGGCTGCACTCCCAGTGGGTGCCTCTTCCTAGCAGGCCCAGCTCCCTCAGAGCATATTTAGCTATAGCGCCCCAAGACTCCATCACCTTCCACAAGCCCCACGGCTGAGCACTTTGAGGGGACATCCAAATAGAAACCCTAACGCCTGCCATCCGCCCGAATACCTGGATAGTAGGATTGGGTAAAAGGCACAGGTATCAAAATTTCTCTCTGTCCAGAAACACTGAGCAGAATATAAATGTGTATACCACAGGCTACTGGAGTAGGACAGAGCCCACCTGGAGCACGGCATTTTGTGCTCAGCATACCACGGACAGATGCGCAGTTTACACCCGCGACAGCACTTTCCGTGTAAATACGAACTCAGAGGGTGCAGGAGCCTTGCTGAGCGTGGCTTTTTCTTCTCTGCTGTGCCGTGAGTTTCACTGTTCCACTTCCCCTCACCACAAGGCAAATGTGAGGTCTGATACTTGCCCTGACCCCCAATGCGGAGGAAAACCTTCCCTGGCCAGAATCGTATTGCTGGGTGCTGGGAGAGGTGGGAATTGTGTCTACCCAAAGCAACAGGGCAGACTGCTGGCACGGAAGAAATATGGGGCAGCCACTGTGGGAAACGGCATGGTGACTCCTCACGAAGTTAGGCGGAGGATTATCACACCGTCCAGCAGTTCCACTTCTGAGTCCAGGGCCAAAGAAGCAGCAGGGACTTGAACAGATGTCAGGGCACCCTGGTCACAGCGGTACCACTTGTGACAGGTCCACTGGCAGATGACAGGATAAACAGAGTGTGTGTCCCTACACATGCTGCAACACAAACCACGAAGACAGCATGCTAGGCAAAGTATGCCAAGCTCTAAAAGACAAAGATCATATTGATGTCAAATAAATTTAACCTAAACTGGCCTTTGTACTCGAATAATAAAGTCTGGCCTCAAAGTGGCTCCCACATACACAGACAGCTAAGACAGTCAGTCACAGCTGATGACCCCTTTCCCAGCCAATCACAGCATAAGACCTCTCTCTCCACCAATCAGAGCAGATGACCCCTCCTTCAGCCAATCACAGCATGTGACCCCCCCAGCCAATCCCAGACTGAAGGCTGCCATGCAAGTATTCCTGTATGTGATGTTTTTCTGATTATAAAAACTGCTCAAATTGAGAGGACAACATTCTGAACCATCTGCCTCGAGTTCTGCCTACTTCTTGCTCAGGTAAACTTTGCTAACTTCAAATGGTCTTTGTTTTTCATTTTAACTATGCGATTCCATTTAGAAGTAACTGTAGTAACCAAGCTCCCACAGAATTGGACGCAGGGGCCAGAGGGAGGGAAGGTAGGAGTTATAGTTTAATTGATATAGAGTTCCAGTTTGAGATGATGAAAAAGATCTGGTGATACATGGTGATTGCTACATGGCAATGTGAATGCAGTGTAGTTAATTCTACTGAACCGATCCCTTAAAATAGCAAATTTTATGTTATGTATATTCCAGTGCAATAGAAATAAGTAAAAGACCCTAATAGGAAATGGAGATGTCGCACCAGAAATACCACTGAATGGAACTCAGCATTTTATTTGTGCTACAGCAAAGTCAAGAGCCTGCAAGTCCGTCCCCGTGGAGTGGAAAGGCTGCCTGGCTTCTGAGACTTGGGCTGTGGCCTCATCAGTCAGGAGAAGCAGCCCCAGGCTGTCCAGCTGTGGAGGATAAATAGAGGCTTGGCCAGCCGCACACCCCGACCCAGCACCCTGGGGCTGGTGTACGGAGTAAAGGACCTTGAAAAATAGAAATGCTCCCTGGAAGTGGAGTGCAGTGACTAAATCTTCTTTATGAAGAGTAAATGTTCTCCTGGCCCTCACATATTTAAGCCAAAACCATCTTGACAATTTAATCCATAGAATTTTTTCCCTGAGTCTTCCTTCGGGTTCCAAAGGTAAGCAGCATATATTTCCTATCACAGATGGAAACCTGGCTGTGCTGCAGGAGATTACCCTGGGTAAACATTCGGGCAGAGAGGCTGGGCACACACCGCTCTGCACACACGCATCCGATCCGGGAGTGGACTGTCAGCCAGCAAGTTGCTCTTCCTCCTTCCAGAGTGGCCAGAGCCAGGCGCCTGGGAAGCAGGTTGGAAGGAGACTGGGGGTAACTCTGGGGCTCGCCAGTACTGTGATCTGCACTCAAGAGCCTTCGCCCAGGTTCTGGGAACATTTCTAGAAAATGAAACTCAGAGTTCCCATTGAAAATGCGCTCTGGGTGTCTTCCTACATCCCCATGCAAAATGTCCCTGTGACTGAAGAGCAATCAAGGGTTTAAGCATTCCTTGAACAATACACTGAAAACAGCAAAAAGCAAACAAAACAAAAACTCAGTATGAAGTGATTTGTGTTATTCTATGATGCATTCGGGAAGAGCAAAAAGCCACTCCCAACCTACAGACTCTACCTGTACACAAAGGAGGAGGAAGACTTTGAGATCAGCATTAATAAGACTGCACATAAATCAGTGCATAATTCTAAAATAATAAGATACCAAATGTGTTCAGAAATACCTTTTAAGAGGAAGGGAACAGTTGGTCTCTTCTAGACTTTTAAATATTATTTTAAACAATGACTTCCTTCATTTAGAAAAAAACAAAAAAAAACCTGTTTCTAGTCTGGCCAGGCATCTATTTTCCTGGATTGGATCACCAAGAAAAGTTTACTAATGTCCAAGTACTTGCAAACAAGAGGTTTCACTCCCATCCCCTCCAACTTCCATGCATGTAACTGATTAAATAAAAAGCCACTGCGGTGTTTTCAACTGATGAAAACCAAAATAAATAGATGTATTTATTAGCCGCATGGCAAAAGCTATGGAAAAGGACAAAGTTTCTATCATCTGGCATTTACATGATGGATGGAAAGTTTAATGAGACATCTAAAAAGGCTCCTAGCAGGAGATTTTAAATCTGGAAAGAACAGGATTCTACAGAAAGTACTGGTAGAGGGGAAGAGCATTAACTGTTGGAGGAGGAAAGATCGACTCGTAGAGAAAGTGTGGTTTAGAATAAAGGAAATAGATCAGTCAAAAACAGCTGAGTGACTCTGGATCGAATCTGTTCGTTTTATTTAAAGATACATTTATAAAACGAAGGGCCAAAGTTAGAAATCCCCACCACTTCTTCTTTGTACAGATTTGCCAGTAAGAAAGGTTTCTCTGCCATCTACTCAGACCAATTCTGAAACATCAGTTAAAGGTATTATCGATAATCCTATAAGACAAGTTATTAAAATTAGGTAAAGGTTACAAGCTCCAGTGAGGAGCAGTCCCCCCAGTGCCCCCAATCAATAGCTCACAGCTGGCATGTGCTGTTAGCTTTTCCACATATTCTTCCCTTTCTCCTTGCAACAGTTCTGGCTGCCATGTGGGGACTTAGAGAGAGCTGACTGCACCTCGGGCCCGGTAGAGCAAAGTTCACGTCCAAGGCTAAGGCCCTTAGTGCTCTCCTCCATCTCGTCAGTGAGTGCTGCACAGGCAGGCACAGGACCCAAATTAACCCTGGGATCTTGCTGAGGCTCTTCTCCACTTCCTTCCGCGGAGCCATTGGCAACCATTTTAAAAGCTTGAGGAGACAGTGCACCCCCAGTGGAGCCAAGCTGTGGGCAAAGGAGCTCAGAAATGGAGTAGGAGAAACAATGTCCCAGTCTCATGCCTAAGGCCATATTAAAATCACCTCTAACGTATATTTACCTTTGGATTTATCAAATAAGCAATACAGTATATTCCTCTTGTTCAAGCCAATTTGGGTTAAATTTTGTTTCTTGCAATATAAAGGTCCTAATCAAATATGGGATCATGCATAAACTGTTAATATCTACATTAAATATGTATTTAAGCTATCAGAATACAAGCTGGTATATGGTAACCATCCAATAAAAATTGGATTAATTGTATTGACATGTATCTAAGACATATTAAAAACTATATAAAAACTCATTACAAACAATTAATACGGTAAACACACAACAGCCTCTCTGACTTGATGTCAGATCAGAGCCCAAGGCTCCTGTCCTTTCAGATCTCATGGACTAGTAGGATGTCAAGGGATGTTTTAGGGACCAAGTCACTAATTTTTATTTTCCCATGAAACACGTACAGTACAGACATATACACACAAACATAGCACCCGTGACTATTTTCTACATAGTCAAGAATGTAGATTCCACTATGTTTTTTTTAAAAAATTCAAACCCAGCACCTACAATGGACAGGATTTCAGATTAAAGACGAATCCTGCCTTCCCAAGCAAGAGTTGGCAGCACTGCAAGGAAGAAGATACGTCACACGTACACAAGTGTGCTTTTCCTCCCTTTGCCATGGTAATATTAGGATGATTCCCTTTAGCTTTGGGATGCGTTTGATTGTATGAAACCATTTCGAAGCACAGGCCTTTTGCTAACGCAGACTGGCTCTTTCCCAGTCATCTGCGTGAACAGTCGGCATCCCACGTGCACGTTCTGTGCATTGGGCAGCAACCTGCTAGGCTGTTTGCTTACCAGGAACGGTCTCTGATCAAATTCAGTGAAAAAAATCTAGCGACATTCCAGCCCAGGGCTGGCTGCTCGTCATTCAGCAATTTGCTTCGGTGATTTAGAATTTTATAAAATTCCAGTTGCACAGTTCATGTTTAGCCCCTGTGGCGGTGAAGCCAGGATCTGGAGGGTAAGTGGCCAAGGACTTGATCGGATTGAGCAGGAAGCCCATAGCCACACCGCAGAGACACCGTGGGTAGCTAGGCTGGGTACTGTGGTCCGGTCCAGCTCAGGGAGGAGGCCGGCACTGGTGTTCAGCAAGCTGAGTCTGGTTCCTGTTTCTAGCGCTCCCTAGATGCCTGGCTGCAGGCAAGCAAGCCCCAGGCTTAGTGATGTGGTCTGTAAACTGGGTTGGAACACCTGCTTCACAAGGCTGTAAAGACAAATGGAATGTTCAGCACAGTGCCTGGCACAGTGTTACTTCTCAAACGGGCAAAGGGGCACTGTGCAAATTAAAGTGATCTCCATCGGTTCTGCCCGAAACTGCGCGCGGAGTTCACGCAGCTATGGTTACGAAGGTCAAGTGGTGACATGAGAACAGCTAGCAACAGTGATGGAGACTGTGGCACAGTACGCTTGTCCTATGCAAGGGGTTAGAGGCCAAGGTGCCCTCGGTCCTGCGCTGCGGTCTCTGGTGTGGGGACCTGCAGTAGCTTTGGAAGGCACAGTGTTTCTCTGAAAGGTGCGCCCAGGTTGCAGCAACTACAAGGCGTCCCCGAAAGCAGCCACCCACTGAACAGCATTCCTGCGCACAGCCTAAATCGGTGCCTGACAGTCTTCCCTTACATTATCTTTCCTGTCAGTGTGCCTGGACCCATTTCCTGAATGAGACCCACAAGCGGTACTGCTATTACTGTTAGTAAGGGTACTTTCCCTGCAGAGGCACTACTTTCAACCTCAGAGTTTTTGTCTCTAATTTAACTTCCCCTTTGAATCAGGACCCAGTGAAAAGAGCAGAGTATGATCAGTAATTCAAGTATGATCATCAGTTCAAAGGAATTGATGTTCCTATGCAGAATTAATCTCAAAGGTGATAGAAGAGGACATGGATTTGTGGAGTTAGGGACTGCAAAAGCATGTCACTCCCCACGATGGGGCAGCAGTGACAGGGAGAAGCTGCCACTCAGGGAGGCAGGGCCACCCAACATCTGGCACCATAATGGCCCACTCAGCAGATGCTAGGTCCCCTGAGGAACCACACTGTAGAGCTGGGGCAGCAGCCAGCTGGCCCAAGATCTGGGGCCCCAGGGGAGAGGGGTTGGTCTGGCACTAGAGGCCAAGGGGAGCAGGGTGCAGAGTGGGTCTAAGATCGGGCCAGGGACTGAGTTGATCATTATCTTCCCTGATTTTAAACAAGCTCCTGTGTGTTCAGCTGCAGCAACTGTCCCCAGATACCTGATAAATTTTTAGATCAAAAGCGTCTGACAGAGATGACCATCACAACATTCAGTCTCTCTTTCTGCACACATTGTGTTTCATAGGGCTGGAAAACCCTGTTCGATGCCACCCAAAGCTCTTCTGAAGCTCTGAGTGAATGCATGTGTCGGGCCCTATAACACACACTGTATGCACACACACGCATCTCACATGTCTACCTCACATGGGACAGGACAGTTCACAGAAACATTAATCTGTATTTAGGGCTCCAGTTTTTCTCTCCTTCATTTCAAGAAGGCCCTTGTGTTCTTTGCCCCAAGGGAGCTGGTACATGGTGGGTTAAGCAGAAGGTGCCAGAAACACTGCACTGCACTCCCATTCCCTCGCTTCTGCTCTCACTGAGGGTGTGAGGGGTGGTCGTCCCGGGGGAGGAGAGGGCTGAGTGTTTTCAGGGACCAAGTAGAGGCCAGGAATTTGCAGGGCAGCCACGACCACCAGGAGGAGACCCACTGAAGAGGAGAGGGAAGGGCTGCCGGTAGTGAGGATGTACAGGGAATTCCTGGCACGGGGCAGGCTGGGTGGGGAGCGAAAAGCCCTGGGCTGGGAACAGCTGTGTGATGTCCCTTTGGAGGTCCAACCATGTCCTCGCACCTGGCTTGGGCAGGGACCCGGAAGACTGTCACAGAGAGCACAACCATGAAAGTCAGGACAGGGCCACGGGTGGCCAGTGCGGACTCCCTCTGGACGCTCCCGCCCAAGGCCCTGGGTTGGGAGCGGGGCATGGGGAGCCTCCACCCTGCGTTTGTCTCTTCCTTCACAGCCAAGGAGCCAGGGCTCTGATTTCGATTTACACCAGCTTGAAAAACAAGCAAGCACACGGATGTGACGTGGCTTGCACCTGCGTGTTGTGGTGGGAGAACTTTCACACCTGCTGCACATGTTTCAAACCTCAAGCTGCTGGTGCAGTGTTACGGCCCATGCCTTGGGCCTTCGTCAAGCACACAGCCGTGGAACTTGTTGTGGGGGGGGCGGCTGGGATGGTGACATTCAGAATCCTCACCCTTGAGACTGCCTGGAGCTGCCACACCACCAAACCAAGGCAGTGGGTGCCCTGCAGCACTCGCTTGGGATGGACCATGGTCACATTCTCCAGAGTGTCTCGGAAGCCCTAGGGAGTCAAAGATGCCCTATATCACACGAGCGTGTCCCCAGCCTCACTCCTGACGTCAGAGTCATGATTCATTTGCCGCATCTGTGCACCACCTGTACTAACATTTACAGAACAGTTCTCTACATATGGACTCACTTTTATGACTTAAATAAATTTACCCTCACCCTAAACAACAATATCCCTGAAATCACAAGTATGGTGTGCTATATGCATGCCTACGCTGTTCAATAAGTGTGCAACAAATGAATTACTAAGGAGCAAAGGTGCACGCGGGTGTGCCTCACTCATGGCCCGACACCCTGCAGTCCGGATCCAGAAGACACCGCAGAGTGCGCACTTCTACAGAAATACAGGGGTTCGGGGTTCTGGCTGCATTTTCTTTTCTCTTTGATCTTCATTTCCGAACTTGGTAACTTTCTGGTGGTGATCCGTGCGAGTGTGTAACGGTACCAAGTGAGTGAGAGAGGAAGGGAAAGAAAGAGGGATAGAAGGAGGAGGAAGGAGTGATATAACCAAAGAAATAGAAATAAGAGAGGAGAAAAGAAGCCCTGGTGAGATACGCAAAGGAAAACATTAATAGCATAGGCATCTCTGTTTTTGCTTGTGAGCAAGAGTCACACCAGGAAGTCTGTTGATCAAAACAGGGTCACCTCCAGAAAGGGGCAGTGCCATCCTCCACAAGAACACAGCTAATACTGTCCCAGCCACAAACCTAGAAATAGGAAGCATTTACGCTCTGCTCCCCACCGCCCTGACTGTCCCAGGATGCCCGGTCACCCGGGACTTCACCCAGCCCCATGCAGACATGGCTAACGGCACGGCCAGCCCTCCCTCGCCTCCCCACTTACCTTATCAGCTCAGGAAGAAATTTCTGCAAAACCCTTCCTCTGGTCACCGATATCTCTGGGAACCAAATCCATTAAGATATTTTTGATCCTTACTCATGCTATTTTGAATGTCTGGTGCACAGGAAGGAACCGATAAAAATAGAATTACAATGCCCTTACCGCCAAAGTAGCAATGGAGCTGATTAAGATTGATGTCTGAATAAATATACAATAGCAGGCCCTACATTTTAATAGCCTTTGATGGGAGCAGAAAAGAAATGCCATTTTCACTGACTGTGTGTGTGTGCATTTCTGTTTTCTTACCAGGTATTTTTTCCCTTAAAATATGGGCCCACTTTTTAAAAATCATTTAAAGTGGTATAGAAGAATAGCATAAAATAATGGGAATACTCACTGAATACTTACTAGATAGCAATTCTGGCTGTAGGAAGCTCATACTACCTCATCTTGTGCTCACAGCAAGCAACCAAGCACGGCTGCATGGACACTGGTTTTGCTGTCTTTACAGATGAAAAAAGTCAAAATCAGAGCAGCACAGGACAGAGACCCGAATCCAGCTCTGCTTCTCAGATAAGTAAGTGGGAGTCGCCTAGTTTCTCTTGAGCCGGCTCTGCTCCTGTGTAGCTGGAGGAGCCTGCCGAGCCGGCTGCTGCGAGGAATGAATGGAGAGCTACACACTGTCCTTCGAGAATGCCTGCTGCCAGGTAAGCCCTCCACAAACGTGCCGCCGCCATCGTCACCACTGCCGCCATCGTGAGCACCGTCCGTCCTGCCACAGCTTCCACTGCCTAGGACGCGAAGTTCTTCTCCCTCTGTATTTAGGACTCTGATTACGCAAAGTGAGCGAATGTCTATGGAAGGACCAGGGCCTAGCCCCCAGCATTGCTGTGGGGTCTCCTCGTCACTTCTCTTAGGAAGGACCCAGAGAACTCTTGGGGAGAACTGTCAGCCCGCCAGAACCGTGTCCTTCCACCGGCAGCACCAAGTTTATAGTCGGCAGCCACCTTGGCTCAGAGCCTTGCTTGCCTGGGAGTGGCTATAGTCAGCTTGGGACTGGACTCTTTCAGTTGTCTGTTTTCATCATTCTACTCACTTTTCTTTCAGCATATTTCTCTTAGGTAATTGTATGATTTAATTTCATTCTTAAGATATAAATAGGATAAGTCACCCTGATGTGGACAGCTAGGTGGAAGTTTACAGTGATAAACATGTGGTTTTAGAAAACCTTTCTTTTTTCATTTCAGAGTGCTGGGGATCAACTCAGGGCTTCGTGCATGCCAAGGAAGCAATGCTCCACCACTGAGCTGCATCCCCTGCCCTGGAAAACCTTCTCCCTTCACCTGTCCCCACGCCCCTGGTCCAGCATGGCTCTACAAGTGAACAAATTCCTGTAATAACCTGCAGATACCACTTAAAAGCAGACTGTTGGCATGTTCATAATGCTCACAGACTTCTGGACATCTCTGGTGAGCTGAGTTGCATGGACCTATGTCACCTGACTCTCTTCTTCTTCCTAGCTGAGGGCGTATTTCTATTGCCACACTGCCTCATTGCTCCTTAACCTGCCACTTGGTGCCCTCATCCTGGGTATATACACTTAGAAGTTCCAGGACTCTCCATGAACACGCCTCCAAGAATGATGGGGAAAGAAGCTTGTAGATGCTCTCCTACCTGGGAAGGATTCCAGTGACATCCTGAGCAAACAAACCATCCAACAAATTTCACAACAAGACTCTGGGAAAACACTCAATTAGTAGTTCATTATCACATCACTAGAATCATTCCATATAATCCTGCAAGCCAGAAACCCGATCTTATAGTCTCCCTTGCCCTCTGACCATCAGGCCTAGACCTTCCATCCTAACTCCTCAACAGGCCATGACTTCTGTCTTCTCCTCCCCACCTCTGACATTGATTTCAGTAAGCTCCTCAACATCTTTCTCCTGGACAATTCCAACCTTCCTGATGAGCACTGCTGGCCCCTCTTCCTTCCCTCCTCCCTGCAGCTCGGTCCACATGCTACTCGAGTGCTTCCCAAAAGATCAGTGTAACCCAGCAGCCATTACGCTTAAATCCTCCCATGGCTCACCAGAACCTCAGGGTACAATCTCAATGGTTTCGCCTGGCACATCAGGCCCTGGAGACTCTCACCCCACTGCACACTGCATTCTAGGGCAACGGGACGGCTCACACGTCCTGGACGCTTACTCCTTGTCTTCATCGTGTGCACGGCTCTGGGTGTCTGAGACGCCCTCTTTCAGCCTCCTCTTCCTCTACCCAGAGGAACTCTTAACCCACCCAAACTGGATCGGGGCCCATTTCTCTGTCTCCAGAGCAATCTTCCAAAATGAGCTATAGCACTTGTGACTATGTGCTTGACAATCTACCCATCTCTCTCTGCGATAAGAGACTTGGGGCCCCTCAGGTCAGTATTTTGTTTTGTGACAAAATAGTGCCAGCACCTAGCGCTGAGTTTGCCACTACATCAGGCAGCGCTCAACGAATCTTAGTGAAATTAACGAACAAGTAAAGCCGAGACATCACAAGGATAAGCGTCCATGATCACGGCAGAGCTCCAGAAGGATTCCTTGGAGTGGGTTTCTCCCCTCATTTGCTTTCTTTTTTTCTTAAACCCAGATCCCACAGCTCAATGAAGGACAACTAATCCATTCAAAGCCTAGACTCACAATGATCTCTATAAGCCTTGTGCAACCAAATGACAAAAAAAAATTGTTTTCAACATTGATGAGCTCCAAGTGTGATTTTCCTCAACCCCACACTTTTTTCTTTTGCAGTGCATCCAACACAATATACTTAGCTTCCTGAGTTACACATGAAGACTGAGGGAGGAGAGGGCCTCGGGGACCCTTTAGGACACTGATGTGCTGGAGATTTCCATTCACTCTGATGCACAGGAAGAGGCAAGTACATTTTTCTCTAAGTACATTCCCACCCAAGAGTCCCTAGGTGGAGATCGGATGGATAAACAAGGTGGAAAACACATGCAATAGAGTATTAGTATTATTCAGCCTTCAAAAGGACAGGAATTCTCACATCAGCTGCAACATGGATGAGCCTTCAAGATACGGTGCTAAGTGACATATGCCAGTCACAAAGGGGCACAGGCTGTATAACGATACTTACCTTTGGTGCCCACAGTAGCTAAAATCTTTGGGAAAGAAAGGGTGGGAGTTAGCGATAATGGGGATAGAATTTCTGTTGGTTAAGATAAAACATTTATGGAGATCCTGCTGATGGTCGCACAACAGTGACATTTTTAATGCCACTTTATTACATGCTTAAAATAATTTAAACTGTAAATTTTGTGGTCTAGATCTTACAACAAATATTTACTAGAATAGGATACAATACCAAAATGTGTGTTCTATAAAAAAGATAAACATACCCTGAAATTTTCACTTCAATTTAAAATTTGTCTATACATATCTTTTGTGTAAAATTGATTTTTGATAATAAACAAAAAATCCCCTTAAATCTCCTGTTGCAGAGTTTACTTTTAGTGGCTCCACTGTAGATGAAAGTAGTGATGATTTTAAAGCAACCCCACACTTTTGAGCATTGTTATGGTTTGTGTCTCCATGTCCCCCCAGATCCTCATGCGGTTATGGGGCAGGCTTCTCAATGCTGGGATTATGGGTGTGAGTGCTACACTTGCCTGGGGCGGGTAGTTTGCACACAGTGTAAGGGAGGGAAAGAGGCTGCTTGCCGTCGTTCCTCCCTTTTGTGCTTCTTGCTTTTGCTGTGTTCTGCCGCCATGAACGTTTGCCCTCTGCCATGTGCCACCCTGCCTTGGAGCCAGCTTAGTCTGGACTGAAACTTCCATAAACTGTAAGTTAAATAAACCTTTCCTTCTTTCATTTTGGGCATTGGGTATTTGGTCTCAGCATCAAGAGAAAAGTAACCAAGACAAATGTTCAAACGTTTTGGCTAATTCTCCACGCTGAGTGCTCTTAAATACAAGGCTGTGTACATCTCTAGTTCACTCGTTACGTGGCCATCTTCTCTGCACACTTCTGCAATCATTTCCTGAATCTCACAGCCTGGCTCTCTAGCAGTTAGTGCTGCCTTCTCCCCTCATCTGCATTCCTAAGCAGGGACAGAGCCCCCACCCCCACCCCAAGTTCCCACCCTGTGCTGAATGCCTCTGTCTGCCTCAGGCCTGGATCTAGGCTTCCATCTGGGCACTTCGGTGGCAAAAGAGATAGGAAAATGATTTCCTTGGAAGCCACTGCCACTGTGCAGGGAGCCTCCAAGGGGTGCCCCGTGACCCCCCCTTCCTGGTATTTGTGCCCCATCTAGAGTTGCTGCACCTCATGACCTGCTCCTAACAGAATTATCCCAAAGTGCTGGGATGAGATCTGTAGTTTATCAAAAGACCATCTTGCTGGTCTTCCGGTGTGTTGGCCTCTGCCCACCCTAACTCCTGGGGCTCCCTTGCTGTCAGCTGCCCTGCAGAGAGGCCCATGCAGGCAGGACTTCAGGAAGGGCAGTGGCCAGTGGTCAGCAAAGGCTGAGAACCTGAGCCACTCACCCAACAAACTGTGAGCCACCAAATCCCATCAACAACCGCCCAAGGCATCCTGAAAACGGCTTCTGCTCAAGTCAGACTGTGAAATATGACAACAATGGCTCTGGTGACTCCTTGGCAACAGTCTTGTGAGAGGACCCAGCTAAGCTGGGCTTCGATTTCTGACCCACAGAAATAACACCGTGATACACATCTGCTGTTTAAGCAGCTGCCGTTGTGTGACTGTTTTTCCCACAGAGCTATAACCAACACAGAAGCACATGTTCACACTGCTGGGTCCAGTGTACATAAAGAAACCTGTTTACCAGTCCTGGGTTTTCCACTCACAATTACCACCACCCATGGCTGAAAAATATAGTCCTAGGATGCATGAGAGGCTGTGGTCATTGGAAAGAGGGTGCAGGACAAACTGGACCAGAAATTTAAGGACTTTACCACTAGCAAGAGTCCTCGTCTTACACACATGGCTCACTTGTGTGTGTCTATCTAAGGGATGGGGCAACTCTTAGTTTTGTCCATGGAATGCTCAGTTCCCCTTTTCCCGGCAACATCACGCTCACTTCCCTCTGAAAACTTCGCCCCTGTGCCGCTGTTAATTCATATGATACAGAAGGGGCCCTCCCCGCACCTTGTCTGGCTCAGGAAGGGATACTGACCAGGCCAAGCCAATCAAAGTACTCCACCCTCCTTGCCACTTTGATTGGTTCTGGGAAGGGCAGGTAAATCAAGCTGAGCCAATCAGAAGTCTTGATTAGATATAAAGCTGAAACTGCCAGCAGCTTCTGTAAGGGGAAAATGTTTATAGATGAAGTGAACACCCAAGGTCCACGCCAAAACGTAGCGATGGAAGCTGATAATAACACAAGGGATCTGGGTCAAGCCACACCCCGTATCAGCTATCTTCATGGACTTCAAGTTATGTGAACTAGCATTTTCCATTTTTGCTTCAGTCATTTTAATTAGATTTCTGTTACCTGCAACAAAAGACTTAACTTTATGCTCATTCTGGTTTGCTGCTCCAAGATCTAAAAGAGAATAAAGCAAAATAAAATGCTGCATAACTTGATAAAAATGCTACGAAGTACACAGAGAAGCTTTTCCTGATTATTAAAAGCAGCTATAGTCTTGAATATAAATTATACTGAGCTTGACTCTAGAAAAGTCATCCCCTTGTATCTAAAAATAGGTACAGAATCTAGAATTTAGGTTGTTAAAGAAAACTTGGATTGCCCTCCATCTTTTTTTCTCCCTGGAAAGAAACGATCAACATAAATTTCCTTCCTTCTTCCTTCCCTCAGCTTTCCTCCCGCCCTCCTTCTTTCTCAAACATTAGATAAATCACACCAACAAATGCTGGATGAGAAAAGCAAGCCCCAGAGGATGACATTTAGTTTAATATCCTGTTTAAAATCAATTTTATTTGGGTGAAATTTATGTGCAATAAGCCCTGTCCATTCAGGGTGTACAATTTTAGGAAATACGGCACAGGCCTAGAACCACTGTCATGATGAAGAGCTGCCATGATTTGGAGACCAAACATTTTCAGTCTTCTTTCTCTTAATTTCTGAAACAGTCTGGGCAAGGTTTCCTGACTAATGTTTGATAAAATTCTTTGAATGTTTATAAAACTCACCAGTAAAGTCATCTGGATCTTGCTTTTTCTTGTTGAGAAGTTGTTTGAAAATGAATTCAGTTTCATTATTACATATGGGGCTACTCAAATTGTATGTTTCATCTTATGACTTTCTTAATACTGGCAATTTGTACCCTTGTTGTCTTGATTATTATAGGCTTAACAATTTTCTTGGTCTTCTCAAAGAACAAGTTTTAGCTTTTTATATTGTTTGTCTGTTTGTTTTTTGCTTTGGTACTGGAAATCAAGCTGTATCCCTGGCTTTATAGTGTTTTATTAATCTCTGCTCTAAATTTTGTTAATGCCTTTGTTCTATCAGTTTGGATTTGGTTTGCTCTTCTTTTTCTAGCCTCCTGAGGTGAGATCTGAGGTAAGAGATTTCAGTCCTTATATTTTTTCTAATATAGACCTTAGAAATTCTCCTCTATGCCATACTTTCTCTGCATCCCCTAAATTGTAATGAGTTATATTTTCAGTACTACCCAATTTGAAATGGTTTCTAGATTTGGGGATTTCTTCTTTGACTCATTTAGAAGTACCCTCATTTACAGTAATTCCCAAATGTCTGGGGATTTTCTGTGTACCTCATTTTTATTGATTTTTAACTAAATCTTTTCATGTTTTTCATGTTTAGAAATGATACTCTGCATGCTTTGTGTCCCTTTAGACTCACTAAAACTCATTTTTGGTTTAGCATGGCATCTGCCTTGGGGAGGATGTCACACATACTCAAAAGAGATGGGTTTTCATCAGCTGTCAGGAGAAGCATTCTGCGAACATCATTTAGACGAAAGCAGTTGGGAACCTTGTTCGGACCCTCCACTTTTAAAATGTCTTATCCTCTTTTCGGGGGCAGAGGAGTCTAGTCTAACAGTCAATTAATGAGGGAGGCATATTAAATTCTATTATGATTGTGGAATTGTCTCCATTTCCTTTAATGCTGTAAATACTTGCTTTTGTGTATTTCAAAAGTCAGGTTTTAAGCATATGCACGTTTCTAACCCATATCTGAGGAACTGGCCCTTTTCTGTTATGAATGGCCCTGTCCTTTGTCTGATGTTGGTACAGCCACTCTGGCCCTCTAGGCTAACCATGTGCACGTGCACCTACCTGTGTAATCCCATCCACTTACACCAGCTGATCTGTGTATTGTATTTAAAGTGCATCTCTACATTCCAAGGATGTCTTCATATTTAAAATGTGTCTTTTTAGGTAACACAGAGTTGTTTTCTAAAATATTTGCATAATGTCTGCCTTTTGAATTTGTTAATGTGAATTAATGAATTAGTTTAATATTCTCTTTAAAATCAATTTTACTTGGATAAAATTTATATACAATCAGCCAGAGCCATTTCAGCTTTAGGAAATACTGCACTGTTTATTTACTTTTCAATTTGTTTTGTTTGTCCTTCTTCTATTCTCCCTTCCTTGACTATGTTTTCTACTTGAAAATTGTTAGAATTCCAACTTATGAAAAGCTTATAAATTGGCTTTTTCTACCATATCTCTTTGTATTATGTATTAGATTGCCTTAGGGATTATATTATATATCTGTAATGGGTTATAGTTTACTTAATATTGTACCATTTCACATAAAATGTAAAACTCTCACAGCCACACTATCTCCTCCCCTCACCTACTAACAAGTGTGGCACTCATATCACACCCACGTGTGTTACTAACACAGGATGTACGGGTCGGCGATCCCTTCTTCCAAAACGCTTGCGATCAGAACTGTTTCAGATTTGCTTTGAGATTTTGGAATATTTGAAGAATTTATTAGTTCAGGAATGAACTTTCCTCATCCAAAAGCCGTGAAATCCAAAATATCCCCAAATCTGAAGCATTTTAAGATCATGTCAACACTCAAAAAATTTCAGATTTGGGAACATTTCAGATGTCAGATTTCTGGATTAGATATGGTCTCCCTGTACAATGTTTGCTTTACACAGTCAATGTACTTTTTAAAACATCAGTGTGAGATACAGGTTTCTACAGTCACTCAGATACCGACCTCTCCTGATGGTCTTCCTTATTCTTGAAGTCTACTGGACCCGGCATTGATTTAGCCTCTCCAGCCTGTTCTCTTCCTCATATTATGCCTCAGCCCGAAGAATTTCTTTTCTTATTTCCATGGTGTGGGTCTTACAGCAATACACTTTCTCTAATTTAGTTTATCCAGAAATGTTATTTTGGTTTTAGTCATCAAGGATTTTCATTGGATGTACAATTCCAGGCTTACAAATTTTTTAGCTCTTTGAGGAAGACACTCCACTGTTTTCTGACTGCCATGGTTATGAAGAGAAGTCTTGTGCTGTTTTAATCATCATCCCTTGTGGAATTTCTGTTTTTAATCTGGCTGTTTTAATCATCTTGTTATATTTCACCTTTAGCAGTTTGACTTGCCTAAACATAGTTCTCTTCATATTTTTCCTGTTTGGGTTACCTGTTATTTCTTAATCTGTAAATTTATGCCTTTCAGTAAATTAGGGGACTTTATGGTACATTATTCTTCAAATTCTTTCTCCTTTACTATGGTTCTCAAATAGCCCATAAATTAGACCTTTTGACATCATCTGCTAGGTCCCTAAGGCTGTCTATCTTTTTCAATACTTCTTTCTCCTCTTCAAATTGCAAGATTTCTGTCAATCTACCTTCAAGTTCACTTATTCTTTTCTCTATTAGTTGATTTACTACTAAGCCCATCTGTTGAATAGTGTATCGAAGTATGTTCTTTCAGTTCTAAAACTTTTATTTGGGGCTTTGTTTATTCATTACAACCATATTTTCTTTATTACACTTAACATAATTATAGCAACTGCTTTAAAGTTCTTGTCTGATATCCTAATGCCAGATTCATCTCAAAGTTCCCTTGAAAATGGGTCACAGTACCCTGGCTCTACATATATTAAATAATTTGAAATATTTTGAAAGTTATGTTGTAGAGACTGAGGACTCTGTAATAACTCATGGAAGAGTGTTAATAATTTGCTTTGGCAGATAATTACTCAGAAGCAGACCCTAAACTCATGCTATCACCACCTTGTGATGCCCAGGAGCTCACATCTCAGTCCTGGCTGCTCCAATCTGCCCTTCCAGGACGGCTCAGTGCTCAGGAGTGTTCACAGATTCCGTACTGGGAATCTGTTACCTCTTACAAAGCCCGGCCCCCCATTTTTCTTCACCTCTCTGGTGGTTCTAGTCCCTCTAAGCTCCTTCAAACACTTCCCCTTGCCAAAACGACAACACTCTGTCGGAATTTTAGCCACTCCATGCCACACCTCTGCTGGGCTGTGACCATGCTCAGCACAAAGCCACAGATGTGCAAAACTATGGTAGCTGCTCCCTCTGTAGTGTGACTCCCTCCAAATCACAGTGCTTCCAGGCACTTTCCAAAGCCCTCCAGTATTATGCTTTGTTTGTTTGTTTGTTTGTTTTTGTAGCGTTTGTAGTTATATGTGCATGGTTCAATCTGTTAGGGGCTGATTCTTCTATGAGAACCCTACGGTATCATTTTTATAAAGTCCAAAGTCAGTAACCATGTGTTAGGTACATGGTTAGGTGTGTGTGTGTGAGAGACAGAGAAAGAGAGAGAGAGCAAACACGGTATAATAAGCATCGCAATAATCAAAGGCAACATAAAGACAGAAGTCAGATTAATGTACTCCTGAAGAAGAAATGCAGGGGGTCAGAGAGGGGAAAGCACACAAGTAAATACAAATTATGATCAGTGCTCTAGCCTTCAGAGCTAATAGATGGTCACTACAGTATTCATTAATAAATAAATAACCTGACAGAATAAGGGCCAGACATGGACTCAGCGTGACTACCTGTCATCAACTAAAGACCTGAATTAATTTAATTCTGCCCATCTAAGAGCAAATATTCAGAGTCCCTCTCTACTTCCTGGACCCCTGAAAAGTCTCAAAGTCGGTAAGATTCAGAGATGCTCTAGTGGCAGGCTTCATGAAATGGCTCAGGATTTATGAGATTCATTTACAGGTAAAATTTATGGGCCATTCCGATATAGGCACATCTTCAACACATGGCTAATAATGAGGAAGCTCTGTAAATAAATTGTGGTTCAGGCAGCAGAAGAAGACAGAGGCGTGCATGCGGGTATCGTTCCTTTGTTCACCACATGGACCGCTGGACCAAGCAAAAGTTCCAGAAGGCTGAACAGGCAGGAGACTGTGTGTAAGAAGCTCACAATCTCAGAGCAGGAAGAAGCCCTAGAAGCATATCTGCGTGGACATTTCCCAGGGGGGCCTGGACAAGAAGCTTCCTTGGTCTCATTATCTTAAACAGGGCTGAGCGGAACACCAGGAAACATGCCAGAGGGAGGGAGGTCCTGCTGGCCAAGGGGGTGGAAAAAGTGATGTCATCACGGAGTTCTTTCCCATCTCTAGATGTCTTTCTTTAGAAAGGAAGGAGAGTTCAAACCGCTTCAAAATAAGATCACTAGAGACCTAGCTTAGAAGAGTGGCTCTGATCAGAGAGAAGTTTATCAAGATTTACTGTTCTGCTTGATAATCACACACAATGTCAAAAGAGCTCTCCACCTAGCTACTGCTTCCCGGTAAATACGGGGTAAAATTTTAAAAGACAGCTGAATAATTTTTCTGGGAATTGAGAACAGTAGGGGGAGACTATATAAAGAATACAGCCCCAGAATAAAGGCTTTTCTCCCCAACAGTCAAAAGCTCGACAAAGCATAGTCAACCTTTTCTTTTGCAGAGTATTTCAGAGAGCACAACGGACAGGAAACTCCTTCCCACCTGCTTGCTACACGGTTTAATTTTAAGACGAGTGCATTCCCAAAGGCTAATTTCTAAAGAAGAGAAAGAAACTGTTACATTTTCTTTTCTGGTGGCATTAATAATACATTTTCTGCATATCCCTAGGTCAAGAGAAAAATAGACGACCTGTGTTTCTCCACTGCTTTCCCTGAACCAGCCATCAAAACACACTTTCAAAGCTATGCTTTATAAAAATACACTTTTAATGAAAAGATTAGGAAATGTGCTAATTGCTCTAAAATTCAAATCTTCAACCAAGTGAACACCCCCTCGACTGTAAGTACGTAAGGCCTCTTTGGGGGAATGTAACCCTAATTACGCGGCAAGCTTCGGGACAGCCACGTTTATGGCAGTGGCAGATTCTGATAAGATACGTGCCCGGGCGTGGTGTCTGGGCTCTTGGGGGGTGCGGGGGGGTGATGTTGGTATTTAGCTGCAATCCACAGGCCAGGAAGGTCAGCTCGGACAAAGCTGCGCCTAATGAAGCTGCTAGTGTCTGGGGCGAAAGGGCCACAAAGCCTTTCAAATTAGCAGCTGAATCCTGACACTCATTAGTGGTTATATATGCAAGAGCTGCGCCCTAAGCCGCGACCAGCAAAACAGCCTAGATGCTCAGCTTGTACACAAAGGAAATAAAGTACAGACGCACAGAAAAAACTGGAATCGTCACGCTGGTTCCCTCGTCGCATTTTGACATTTTTCTTTTTCTTTTCTGCCTTTATTTTTAAATTAATGACAGGGCTGCAGTATGCTTACTTTCCAATTGAGTCCTAAAATAATTACCACTGTGATGAAAATGAGACTTTTCATTGTTTAATTTTAATCAAGGAAGGTCTAGTCAGAAATTATGTCTGCTAAGATCTGTACAAGACACAATACGCCCATGTTAACTAGCAAAGCCAATAAATCACACTGAAGCACTTATTAAAGTATCTTACAGGACTAAATTTATCACTGATGACAAATTTAATTTGGGACTCTGAGAATTTGTTTCTTGCACAGACTTCAGTAGAGTTGGGGGGCCGGTTATGTCACAAGTGACGTCCTCGAGATTTTCAGAGAGGCAAAAGATCAGAAAACTTTATCCTAGAGCTTCACTGTCACTAGCAAAAGTTATGCATTAAAATTCTTCCCAGGCTATGCCATTAGAGTTAGGAGAATTTTTTAGACAGTGATAATGAGAATTTTGCAAAGCAGTTTATACCGTTCACTCAAGTCAGCCCACACCGCCTCTCCAAGGGTAGGTCTGTGCTTGTCCCTTGACAATGAAGGAGAGAGAGAAAATTAAGATACGGAGTCTTCCCTATGTAACAGGGGAAATAACTTTAATCTGAGGCAAGGTCATTTTGGCACGAGGGGAAGCGGAAAGAAAACAAGTAAGGAAATTCACAAAACTGTACTGAGCCTTCTTGTAAGTACCCAACACTGTAGTGAAAGGGTGATATTCTTGCTGTAGGTATCCAAAGAGAATTATGTTTCAAATACACATCGGCAGCCTTTGTTTGACACCACATACTTCGGACTGTGACAGGAGCTATTTCTTATTTTCTGTCCCAATCAACCACACTATGCAGTTTATCGAACCCCACAAGCAGGTTACGTAAGTTATATGTTCCATAAACTTTTCCTCTTCCCAAAACAGCTCTACAATCCTACATCAGCACTTTTCTCTTGCCTTTTCAAACAGTATTTTCTTTCTTGACAATGCAATCAGCATATAAAAAACCGAATCCCACCGCCTGGTCTGTTGAAGGCAAAGCAAGCAGCCTGAACTGCAGGCTGACAGGGAGAACACATTAAGCCCCAGAACAAAAGCATCCAAGTCGACCTGTTCTGCAGACTGATTAATAGAAACAAGCTCCAAGGACTAATCACAAGTCGAGCCCTGCTTTGCAGATTGATAGAACAAAGACCCGGAGAGGAGGGGAGGTGGCAGCCCTGGAATACAGATAAGCAAAGGTGGGCACAGGCGTCCCTGACTCAAGTCACAGCCTGTGAAGGCCAAGAGCCCAGGGACCCACATGCGGGGGTCGCACACGGTGTTAAAGGAAGCGCCACTTCCCACTGCTCTGGGGCTTGGCAGCCGACCGAGCAGCGGTGTGCCATCTCGCTTCCACCATCTTGGAAATTCTGGGTTAGAAGAGAGACACAGTTGTCCTAGCCCACGCAGCCCTGCAAGCCACAGCACTTGTTGATTAGGGTGAGCACCTCCCAGCCCCCATGTTCTCCCATAACCCGTCCCACAGAGGACCGGAGAAGTGTACCCACAAGTACACACAGATCACGCAAACATCCAGCGTGCGTGGTTAGAATAAGTGAGTTCATTTCCAAGTTATCCACAGACACACATTCTACAATTAGAAAATGTGGCCTTTTTTCCTGACAGGAAAAATAAAACTCATCTGTAAGAAGGGACAAAATTCCAGGAAACGTAGGGTGAAAGAAAAATAAGCCATTCCCAGGAGAAAATCACCCTTATCCTTGTGGGGCGCCCCCTCCTCTGTTTTCATTTTTCCTCTCTCCATTTTTATAGTGTTATGATCCATCTGTCCACTTTTGGTGGGGATATGGCTTTTAAAACGCGTACTGCTAATTAAAAGAAGAAAAACTCGCCACTATCCCTGATAAATGATAGTAATTCTTTAATGTTGAAGCCCATTAAAAATGGTGAATATATGAGTTGTTTTACTGGAATTGTAAAGTCGTCAAACATGCATATCTGGTTAACTGACATGACTTTACACAGCTTGAGAAATAGAACAGTTAAGTGCTGAGATGTCTGTCTGTCTTCCTTTCCTCTTTCTTTATCCTGATTTATACCTTTGATGGTTTCCTACTTTACCTATTGCTAATTTTTTTGTTTTGTTTTGTTTTTGTTTTTTTTCCAGTACCGGGAATCAAACTCACGACTTCATGCTTGCTAGACAGGCGCTGTGCCGCTGAGCTAAACCCCCAGCCCTCTTACTTTACCCACTTTCCCACCATCACTTTTTCTACACCTGTGTGTGCAAAATCAGTCCAATACAAGCTTTGCTGGTCTCATTCAGGAGAGGATCTGATTTGATATTTTCTGAGTAGGACAAAGGGCGTGGGTACTCTCTGACACATCTGCATCCTGCTTCATCAACAATCCAGTGTTCTGTCTACTGTGAAATAATAAAACCTGGTGAATCTCTACGGTTACAGCACCTCAGAAGGGACCTCAGAGCGCTGGGAAGCATGCATGTGGTTTACAGATGAGCAAGCTCCAAGCTTTCCTGAGCAGTCATCCTGTTTCCGAATAACCTTAAAAACGACTTGCTCCTTGGGATGTGCTTTTCCGTTTCCTAGCAGCATACAGAAGCAGCAGGTAGGTGCTGGTTTCCTTTCCCACCTTTCCTGGGCCTCCCGTGAGGCTCAGCGTTAGTCACACACTGGGGTTCCCACTTTTCCTCACACTATGTCGACCCAATAGGTAAATGCCTCGTCTTTCAAAGGAATATGTAGCAACAGAGGAATGGCCACATAGCCGAAACCCCTCATTCCTAAATGCTGCCCATATGTTAATTTCTCCAGATTATATAAAAACAAAGTCTACAAGTGAATCCTATGAGTCTTAAAATTGCTCTTGCTTAGATGATAACATCAAGGAAAGAACCGAGGAGGTGAGAAGGTGACGGATAAAACCCAGCGGCACATCCCTGACTAGTTTTACCATCGACAGTTGCTGGCTAAGTTTTAGTCCAGCATCTTTTACTCGCTTCTGCAGGTTTCTATGTTGATTCCCGAGTCATAATAAACCTAGTGATGAGGGGTGATTTAGAGCTGGGCTTCCAAATCATTGAGACAATAAAGAAACGTTTTTCCTAGTTTCTGCATTCAACAACTCTGTCTAGAACCGTGAGGCTCCAAGCTACTTCCCACGCCTCGTGAGTCTCCCAGTGACATGGAAAATCCCTTATTAGATTCAGCTTTAAGATCAATATATCCCAGAATTTCAATAAAACAGTAGCATGAAATGTAGTGGAGAAACAGGAGCCGCCATTTATTAAGTCAGGCAGCCATCAAAAGCACTTAGCTTTATGTCCAATTTTGCACATAATGTATAAAATGCATAACCCAGTTTGGGAAAGAATGGGCAGTCAGTGTGCCGACTCTGACCTTTCTTTTTCTTTACAAACAAAGCGTTGCTTTCACTTAGTCTTCAGTGTTGATTTACTGTAGATCCACAGGAAATTCCAGCACCCCTTTTTATTTATGCAATCTAACCTATCAACAACACATGTGCCAAGACAGTGGGGCTAAAGGTACCCAGATTAACCAATATTTATTAGCACCACCTTCAGACGCTATCTTGGGAAATTTTACCCTAGGAAGAACCTTCCTGAGGAGAGGTCTTAACGACATCCTTAATGTGCCCTCATCTACCAGGGTTTCTCTTTTCTCTACCTTTTCATTTCATTTTTTGCTGCAGATTTCATGCTTGCACACTATTAGTCGTAGTAACTGTTTTTACACGTCAACCAAGCTGATCTCCTCTAATATTTGAGCAAAACAGCCTCTTCTCATGAATTAATGCAGACTTGCAGCTCACCTTGTCTGCACTGCAAACCCAAAGCTTTCAGATTCAGATTCCGATTGCTGGAGAAGGCCTCCTTCTCACAGAACGTTCTGCATGCAATTTATCGTCGCCATCCAACATTACCTTTATCTTTCCTGGATGAAAACACGCTGCCAGGCATTACTCACACATTGAAAATGAGACTCCACCTCAGTGACCTTAAAAATGTCCCATATGTCTTCATCTAGCAGACATTCAGTCACTATTCCACGCCTCTGGACAAAATGGGGAAATTGTACCAGGTTCCTTTCCTAATTGAGGCCCACTTATCACATTATGAGCAACTTGTCATGCAAAGAAGCCCAGCAATATTCGTTATCCACTTCTTAAAATTCTCTCTTCCACTCTCATGCTTTAGAATTCTCTCTCCCTTTCTCTCACCCCCCCCTGCTCTCTCATACACACACACACACATGGAGGAACCATTTTCCTAGACCAGTGGTGGCGAACCTACAGCACGCGTGCCACAGCAGGCTGTTTGTATCATTGAAAGCTCTAAAAGGTTTCCATCACTATCCTAGAGTGAGCTTCCTACTGACCTCATTTCTGTCCCTTCTGCCCCAGTATATTTAACCACTATAGAAAAAATACTAAACAAAATGAACAAAACAAAAAGTTACTTTTCAGACAGGAAAGTAATATTTTATTTAGCATGACTGATCTCATTTCATTCCCATGAGAAAAACAAACCATAAAAAGTGAAGATAACTTTAAAAATAGAAGTTTTGGAGCCAAACAGGTTCCAGTTTGATTTCCAGGCCTTTGGGAAGTGAGCATCCTCAAGTAAGCTATTTAGCTTCTCTAGCCTTTCATTTCCTCATCTCCCCAGTAGGGGTGTATACTAGGCAGCTTTCCCAATGCTGAAACACAATACCCATCCGTGTAATGTAAAGGAGAACAGATTTAACGCGGCTCGTGGCTCACGGCTCACGGCTCATGGTTTCAAGGGTTCAGTCCATGGTGATTGGCTCCAAAGCAGAAATCTCGTGGAAGAATGCGGCAGAGAAAACATGCTCAGCTCATGGCAGCCAGAAACAGGAGAAGAACCAAGTTCCAGTGGGAGAAGTGCCAAGGAGAGATGAACCAGCCAAAGGCACAACCCAGTGATCCACCTCCAGCGGGGCTCCAGCTTGCAACAGCACACCTGAATATCAGTAGATTAACTCACTGATGAGGGTAGCACCCCCTGATCCAATCACCATTCCAAGACTCTTAATCCAGATGACCTGGCAATTAACCTTCCCTGTCATGGTGTAATAATGCTTTCTTTTTAGGCTGCTATGAGGCTTAAAGACAATGTCACTTAAGGTGCCTACATGTGAGTGATGCTCAAGACAGCAGTTATTATTCTTTGCTTGGCCATTTGGCAGATGGAACTGTGGCTCAGGGAGAGTAAATAATGTATTTAACAAAGTAAATAAGTTCTAAGTGCTGAAATTGAGACTCTACCTTGCTGGGGCCAGCCTGTCTCTAAGGCTTTATATCACTCTGTTTGCCTCCTTCAGGCAGTAGAACTAGGGCTGTGTCTGACTGCTGGGGTGGGGGGGTCCTGCCAGAAATTCATTAGCCAAAAGAAAGGGACTGACAGTTTATGGGGAGAGGGAATTAGCAAGAAGAGCTTAGCCCAGTGTGCACAAAGCCTTCCCTGTCACAGGGGATGTTGCTGAGCACCACGGCTCTGCTGTCCTCCGCCAAGCTGCCCATGGGGTCGCAGAGGAATCCTTGAAGGAATGAGTGACGCTGGCCTCGGGAGTCCGCAAGGACAGAGCTGCCCGCAAGGACAAGGGCCTCTCCCATGGAGCATAGCACAGAGCCTGGCTGGGATGACCGCAAGAGGACAGAAGGCTGGCCCACAGCGATGCACACAGATCCGTGCGCCCCGAAGCCCATCTCACCCTCAGCAAGGGATCAGAGGGACCTGTGTGGGGGCGGAGGCTGGACAGAGCTGTGACTACATCTGAGCCATAGGCAGAGGTGCCACGCCAGAAGGCAGAGCAGCAACAGCGACTAGAACCAGACAAATACGGGCTCAGACCCTCCTGGGTGCTGAGGACTCGCCAACTGGAGAGAGCTAGAGAAATTCACCCTACCCATGGGCCAGACTCTGACCAGCAACACGTTCAGATAAGGACTTTTCTTTTGCAAAACCTTACTTTCTGGAGCACACCGTGCAAATAATGCCGATATCCCCTCCTTTCCCCACACTCCTCATCTCCCCTGCAAGCTCCCCTCAGCTTAGAATCCCGAGAGCCCCTAAACAGCAGCGGCCTGGATTCCTCAACCCCTTTTTACAACTCAGTGGCAATAGCCAAGTCTTCTAAGATGAAAAGCAGCCACTTCCTGAGTTGTCCCAGGTCAAGAAGTAGATGCACATCTGTCATTACTAGGACATTTTGGTTTGGTCTAAGAACTTGGCAGAGGAACTTTAGAGTCCATTCTTGATTCTGCCCAAACCAAAAGTCTGGCTTCTTTGGGTCAGTCACCACTCTGTCCGGAACTCCCTGGCTTGCTCCCTCTGTCCACAGGGAGTTATATGGGAAGCCCCTGACACAGAAGCATTGGTGAACCCTGGCTCTTGGGAACGATCATTATTAATGAAATCCTGCTTATGGTAAAGAATTATGGCATGGCTCAAGTGAGATAGCAGGTCTCAGAGCTCTGTGAGTGAAATGCACTATTCAAATGCAAGGTATTTATCATCACTGCTTGCTGACTGAGCTGCCTTCTCAGTCTGTGCAGACAGAAATGTAAGCGATGCCGGTGGCGGGTGTGAAGCCTCCTGCATTACGGACCTGTCCTCAGCCCTCTCCGCCTCTTCCACACAGCAGCCCCCACACACCTGCGCAAGGCTTCAGGCCGGGCTGGGGAGGCTGCAGCGGTCGGAGCTGCCCAAAGCTGAGGTGTGCCCAACAGCCCCAGCTCTGCAGGAACTGGCTTTGGAAGCGGTATCTCTTTGCATGATGGTCTGGCTAGCAGTGAGAGGTAGGAAGCAAAGTGATCGGTTCTGCTTTCTACTTTTGCAAATAAACAGGGCTGTTGTTAAACCAGAAGTGAATCTGATCCTGCACAGCTTTAAGAGCAGTCAGCTGCATTCTGAAAAAAGGCAAAAATGTAAACAGAGACCTGTAATTCTAGAGCCCGACAGAGCAGGCACGGATTTCATAATGGGAGAGCCGGTGGGCCCCAGGCCAAGAAAAATGAAATGTTAGCCTGGGCCTTTAAACAGAGTCATGTAAAAGCAGAGTGCATATTTGCTTAACACACGCTCGAAGACCTTTCCTGTGCCTAGCTCTGCCGGAACCACCCCAGAGAAAAACAGGGACCCCTGAAAACAGTTCGGAACTCACACTGCGCTTCTGCAGGCTGGATCTTAGGCGCGAAAGGACTTTTCTACTTAACAGGGAGATGTTCCTTTTCTCTCTCTTCTTTTTCCTCTTGGTCCAAGTTAATTACAAAGTACGACTGTGAAAATAAAATCAGTGAGCCCACTCCGCCCATGCCCATGTCTGAATCCCATCATACGAGCTACCAATTGCTTTTCTAATCCTCTCCCTCAATATCTGCTGTTAATTTGTTCGCTATTTCAAGAACTTGAGGACTGTCAGCAAAATACATGATGCATTACAAAACTTATAATTGGAAATAAAAACATCTGAAGCTTTTCTGACAGGGTAGACATAAAGTACCACAGCGCTGATCAGAACAAGGAACCGTGAGCAACCTCCACGCTATTTGTATGCAAACACAATTACACATGCTGCAGACAGTGGAATCGACACTTAACTCCCACTTGGAAAAATGCTGAGAAAATTACATCTAAATGAATGAATGAACCCAACGTGTTTACGATAGGAAATGAGGGCAAGAGAGCAGCGGAGAAATCCCGCATACATTTCCTTTGCAAATGCAACTCCAGGCCTTTCTCTGCTTTTGCGGCCATGTTAGCACTGCACTGCCTGCGCCCGCTGCAGTTTTCCTGCTGCAGGAGTTAAGGTACTTCCTCCAAGGTTACTGAATCTGACAAGTTCCACCGGGGTCCACTAGGACGGGAAGAAAAGGTGCTCTTTGTTCCTGACCTCTTGGTCAGCCTAGAGATCAGACTCCGGGCCTTCAGGAAGCCGGCTCCCATTCACTGAACGCCGCAGGACAGCGGCTCTGCGCTTCTCTGTGGAAGAGGAAGAGGCACAGGCCAGAGCTGAGCAGTACAATTGCTCTCCCCGGCCCTGCAGCCTGCGCTTTTGACTTTCTGCAGCCGAACTGCTCATCAATTAGCACGTGGATTCTTTTCTACAGAGCATCTTTGCATCAAAAGAGCAACTGAAATCATAAAAAGCAAAGGCCAGTGGGCCTGTTAACGGCCAAGTCCACGAGCAAGTTGACGGAAACCCGCTTGTCATTCTGCCTTGGCGATGGATTCAGTAACCAGAAATACAAATGACTTCCAAATTCCACCTCCCCTCCGCCCTGGCCAGACATTCATTACCGCTGTAGCTAAGGCTTGACAGACTCGATTTTTGTCTCCTCTCTCCAGCCATCCTCAGGCATCAGAGAAACATCACAGAGCAGAGTGTGCGTCAGACAGGAGCCTGGGAGCCGCCTCCAGGGATGCAGCGGAGGGGTACCAGGGAAAGGACCCTGAGTGGTCAGACTCCCAGGCTGACTGGATGAGAGGACACAAGACCCTCCTCTTCTGTCCCCAAAGAGGGAGAGGGAAACATCCCCGGAGATGAGCAAACCTGAGAAAGAACTGCTAAAACAAGATGCCCGATTCTTGGAAGATTTCCCCAAAACACGTGGAAGAAGGAAGAGGTACAGCAGCAGCCTCGCAGCCTCCGGAAGAGGTGTCCCCGAGCCCCATTCCCTGCCCTCCTTCCTGACACGGCCAGCTTCCTGCTCGCACCTCTGTAATTATGACATGGGGCTGCCCCACCCCCATCAGACCGGTCTTCTTCCTTGGGGACCTGCTCCGCCCCCCAGCACGAGCCAGCACAGGAGCACCCCAGCCGCAGGCACTGTAAGGCATTTCCTTCAGATATATTCCTTGACATGGTGAATCAGGAAACAGTACTTAATTCTCCCTCATCATTATATAGCTTTCAGCTGTGGTACCATTACAAACCTTGAATACAGACTAACAGTTCTTCTCTGACATCAAACTAAGTCACTGACTGACTGATTGATTGATTGATTGATCGGTGGCAGTCAAACCCAGGGCCTTACACATGCTAAGCAGGGGTTCTGCGACATACTTTTTGGAAAGCCTATGACGAGGTGGAAATGCTCAGTATCAAGGTTCATAGTTTTCTGTTTTTAAGTTAAAATCACTCTCAATGCTAACAATTCAGAATTTAATATTTTGCTTAGAATGTTCATTGGAAAAGCATGTAAATCAAACGGCTCCACTTACGAGACTCAGGTTTGGATGTCTACTGGGTTATGAGCAGGCATTCTCCTCCAGAGAATCTCAGGGACGGAAGAAACGTAAATTCGGAAGGGAGAATACTGGTAGCTATGGTACGAAGTCATCCAAACATCTACGCAAGTCCTTAATAATGAAGGAAATTGAAAACTACACTGTACGCGGCACTTTAAAAAGCAAGTCTGTCCACAAGTGTATTTTCCTTGAAGATTTTAACCGTGGTGAGTATATAAGTGGGCGAAAGACACTAGACCTGACCTCATCCCCATTTTACACACTAAATAGACAAGTTTGGTGACGCGTCCACTGCAGCCAGTCTGCGCACCCAGGCTAGAGCCCAACCCCAGACTCCAGAGCCTGCGTCTCCTTGTGAGTACACTGGAAACATCACCACTCTGCTAGCAGTGGTCTTAAACCCTATCATAACCTTCCTCTGGCTCTGGTGGCTAACGTGTGGCACGTGTGCTGCAGCAGGCTGCTTGTATCCCTGAAAGCTCTAAAAGGTTCGCCATCACTGCTCCAGCTTGTTGGCTCCTGCATCCTCCAGCTGAGATAACTCTCCTTCAGGACCCCCTGAGAGGAAAGCGATGTCACTGCTCCCCATTTTAAAGATGAGAAAACAGATGCACGGTGGTGTTCAGAAACTGGTCCAAGGTCCCAGGGCTGCGTAAGTGGTACAAATGGGAAGCAGCATTCCTGCTGCTTAGGAGCGCTAAACCAGATGTCCCTGACCAGCTCCGATTATCAGCAGTCCTGTGGCCAGGGGCGGTTCATTCTACAAAGCACCTTACAGTAAGGCCCGAACAACTGATATCTCCAAAAAATAAGATGAACCCAAAACTTCCCTTTCTTCCACCTCTGTGTTCACAAGAAAAATGCCAAGTACCACAACCCCATGGATGGGAAACCCTATTTAGTGATTTCTCTCATTGTAAAGAGGTGCCCAGCAGGAAAGAGCTTTAGTTCTGTGGAAATTCCAAAACACATGGCATTTAACAACTTCAGGATAATGTTTCAGGTGACTAATTAATGCTGCCTATTTGCCTGACTTTACCATCCTCTCCAATACTAAAATATTAAAGGAATCTAAATGATCTCCATCCTGTTCCGATATAAACTTTGCAGTCCATGCTCCCACCACAAATGGGTCACGCCTATCTCAGCACATATGTGAAATTGCTCTGGTTCATGTTTATTTCTGGAGATGCTGCACGATCTGCATCAGGACCCCAGGTCATCCTTCACAGTGGGGAGCTGGAATCTGGTGAGCTAAGCCCTCTTCCCAACAGATTCGCATCGGCTCGGTTGATGGAGGATGCAGCTTCTGTCTCTACCTCGGCAACTATCAACCTGGGGTCTCTGGAAGTCCTGCCTGTTCAGAAATAGCCTCAAATGTCCTGTGCCTTTTGAAGATTGTTCAAAAACATCTTCGCTTACTGAAGAACTGGCTTTGACCCACAAGAAGGGTTTCCATGACCAGCAGAGGCCATCCCTTGATCGTGTCCCTGTCACGAAGGGCTGGACTGAGAAGTTGGAAGTACTCTGTGTCCCCTGCCTGGTAGGTACCTGGAAACACTAACACCAACACCCTGCACTACCCTGAGACCAGCTTTCCGACCACAGCTTGACAGGACTAATTTCTGCTGTTCATTCTCTTGCCCTTTACCATAAAAAAATAAATCAGTGGCATTAATAAAGCTGGATCTAAAGTGGATCTGCAGGTGCTAAGCACCAGTGATCAACCCCACCACTCAGCTGTACAGTATTCCCCGAGCCAGACCTGCTAGGGTCAAACCAAGATGCTACCACTTACTCTACAGTGTCTCCTGAGCAGAGACCTGACCTTCCGGTGCCTGAGCTGTTTTTATTAGCCAGTGAGAATCATAAGGGCACCCTATCTCTTAAAGGATTTTGTAGATTAAATGAGATAACACATAATGAATGTAGAACACTGCACAGTACAAGGTCTCTCCTACAGAGCCACGATCACTGTCAGGTTGATTTGGAACAGGAATGTATTTCCAATAGTTTCTACACCCACTCTTCAGCCCTTCTGGACACCACCCAGCAAAGCCACCCAGGGAAGCACCGAGTTCACAAAGTGAACTGCTGCGTGTAGAGGCCAACCTGAATTCACTGCTGCCGCCTCTCCCCTCCCTATTACTGCTCAAGCTGAGACGGGAAGGTCAGCTCTGCTCATTACAGATGCAGAGCCCTCAGTGAGGATCCCGGAATCCCCAGACACCAATGAGCATTTGTCTCAAGGCTCTCATTTTGAAGGAGAGGATGCACTGGCTCTGGGGCTCAGTGACTCGCCCACGTTCCCCGAAGTGCTTAGTGGCACAGGCAACAGCAGAAAAGCGGTCAGCATCACCCTGCAGCAAAAGGCCAGGCACTCTCGTAAGCCTTCACAAATGTCTCCTATCTGTGACCCCGCGGCAACCCGAAAACAGGTTGCGTTCACGTCTCCTAGGCGCAGAAAGGCTTGACTCCCTCAGTCAAGGCTCTTCTGCCAACCCGCCAACTGACCACACAGGGAGCTGAGACCGCAAAGGCTCCGCATCTGGCTCCACAGGCGCTGTGCCTGTGACCAGAGCTCTGGGGTGCAGAATTTCAGCCCTGAGTTCCCCACACATCCTTCCAGCCGTCTCTGCACCAGCCTCACCTTGGACCTTCGGAAAGCACAGACTGCTGGGCTATGTCTACAGGCGGAGAATCGGAGTCTCTGGTATAGGCTTTAACTTCTGCCCCTGCAGAGCTGAACATTCCGATACATACAGAGATTTGAACTCCTAATCTCAGCACAGTACTGTATGACTGTGTCCTGTATAAAATCAGAAGGCCATGGGCCACCCAGGCTGATGGCATGGTAAGTGACCTTCCCGAAATTCTCCTCCGTTACAGAGACACTTATGTGGCTGCAATCCCACATACACAGATACATCTCCCAGAGCCCTACTCTTGACTACATGAGTCTGTTTCACAATGGGAATGCACACTGTGTTTTGTAACACTACCAGAATATGTGCTCTGTTGGAAACCCAGGAAGAAACTTTCCATCCATCCGAATCACTTTCATTTAAAGCACCTACGTCCAAGGCACACTTTCTTGGCACCCAGCTACAAAATGGAGGGGAAAACGATTTGAAGGAACACTTACCAAGGTGCACCGTATATCCTGAATCCCTTCACTGTGACCTCCGAATCTTGCAAGTAAATACTGTTTGTCAGGAGGGACTGAACATTGTCAAAGTCCTCGGGTTTCAATTTGGACACAGAGGGGAAACGGTAGTAGTCCTGTTTAACAAGGTCTGCCATGAACTCCTTATCAAATGTCAGTTCGTGATTCCCAGCAATCACTATTTTATATTCATACGGCAGGTTTCCTGCAATAAGAAAAAAGAGCAGCAATTAGCACGCTCGTTTCCCCTCACCAAGTACAGCGAGACTGTGATTAGCAGACAGCTCACCCAGACGACACAGCTCACACATACTTCCGTGTGAGCCACAGTGCATTAGTCCTTTATACTGACAAAGAAGGAACATAGGCAGGAGACAGGGAACTGCTGAGAAGCCGAAGGTACTGAGGACACATTCTGTTTTCTGGCTCCGTCTCATTCTTCTGTATCAGGCAGGCTCGCTGTGATGAATCCAACCAGTAATGAATCTACCCTTCATAATTACCTGGGAGAAAGCACTATAATCATGATCCTTCAAAGGTGACCTGGATTCAATTTGATCCTCAAAGAATAAGGCAACCTACTATTCTTAATAACTCTGAGAAACGCTATATTCTCAGGATAACTTTCATGCAAAAGACAGGGCATAGCCAAGCATTCTACCATTTGCACCTAGGAGGGGGACCACCTAGTGCAATTTCCTACTGCAAGTCTAATTTTAAGTTTACTTTTCGGCTTGTGAATGAAAAGAACGTTATTAACGGTCCCCTGATTGGTAGGCTAACTTTCATCCCACTGGGATGGGAGAGAAACTGTAAAGCTTAACCTCCTTTTAATATTTATGCTATGGAAATGTGAGTTCTCAGTGTGTGCTTTTTATGCAAAAGTTTCCCGATCGAAATGAGATAATTCTGGGAAGAAGAATGAAAGCTATAAAGCAAAACCCAAACACCAGACTTCTGCATAGATTTATAATGTTTGAATAAAGTACAGATCATACATATTAATAACTCACCGCCATTCTGTAAGAACCAAAATCCAAAGGGAGACAGTCCCAGGCAGCTCTCCCCGCCCTGCGATTAATGCCCCTCTCTCTTCCCTGTCACCACCCATCCCTCAAGCCCCACTGCGGGGCCCCTGCTCATTTTATTCTATTTTGTTTTGGAGGAAGAAGGAGGTGGAACCACGGCACCTGTAATTCCAGCTTCCTGAGTCTCCTGGATCCAACGCAAAATTAATGCTTCCTGCTATTCCAGGAAGAATTAAAGTTACCCCTAGCAGGAAATTGGATCCACTTGTTGTAAGAATTGGTTCTTACAGCAAACTAGAGTCGATGATTTAATTAAGGAAGTTAATGTGAAGGAGAATTTGGGGGAAGGTGGAGAGGGGCAGTTTCTGTCCGGGTCCGTTTGGTTTGAGCAATAGGGAGCCTCAAGGTTGTGATCAAGCCCGCAACACTGCAGTGGTTTCCAAGGCTGAGGCTGTGTTTGCCGTGTTACCATTTTCTTTGGCTTTTAATTTTTCAGCTTCTAACTCTAATGGAATTGCCTGGATAGCATGTGCGTTAATGGGGAGGCTTCGGAAAGAGACAAAAGCATTCTGATGAAGAACAACACTGCAGAGAGATCAAACCAGAAACGCTGAGGCCAAGAGTCAGTGAGCAGCCTGGGTTATTAGTGCGCACCGCCATGTGACACGGACTTCACCACGGTTATCTGCGAGGCTGTGCTGAGGACTCACCCCCGACAGGAAGCCTCTCGCAAATGCACGTTTATAAAAGTCTGGGAACTGGAAAAGTGCTGTCTGGTGCAGCTACTTAGATGGTGATGACATTTCTCACAGTTCCTGTACCCAAGGTGCAAGTGAAAGATGTATTAACAAAGCAACACGTTCCCAGCACTGCATCTGCTGGAAATCTGTGAGGGCCCTAAGCCCTAGAGATCATGGTTCTGCAACTCCACTGGCTTGATGACACACCCTCGATTCACTCATGGTCACCCAGCCAAAGCAAGCCAGTTTCCCAGGACAGGCATCACTCCTAGGCAGGTCCGCCCAGGTGGTCCCCAAGCTGCCCGGGCTGCCCCGGCACACTGTGGTCACCCTGTCACCCCCTTCCTTCCCGAGGGGAGCATCACCGCCCAACCTTCCACCCGCATGCCTGCCGCTGTCCTCATCCTACAGCTTTGGTGGCCAGCAGGGGACACCAGGGCACAGGGCAAAGGAAGGATTCCCTTTTTCCTTTTGAACCAGCTTAAGAAAAAGAAGGGGGAAAAAGTAAAAGTGCCACAAAGTAAATTTTCCTCAGCAGCATCGCATCGTTGATGTCTTATTTATTTATTTATTTATTTATTTATTTATTTAGCAGTACTGCGGATTGAACTCAAGACCTTGCGCTTGACAGGCAGGCGCTTATGCCCCTCAGCTATATCCCCAGCCCGCTGGTGTCTTTTAAATCACATTTTAGAGACTCAGCTTAGAGAAGCAGACAACAACACAAACCACAGAAGGGCGACAATACTCACACATTCCACCACAACCATCGCATCCCCAGAGTCCCACAGCAGCCCCCGAATCCCACCCTCCCTTCCCTGTGTTATGAAATTGTCTGACATATTTTCTTTTCCGCTGAGCTGACCTTTCATCTATAATCTGCCAACCTTTATGTTTTATATGAAAAGTCTAAGCAGGGCAGCTGACAAATCTCCTGTTCCTTGATGGCATTTTCATTTTTTTCCAGCCTGGATTAATTTGGAAGTCTCTGCCGTCAAGCTTCCGTTCTTGCCATTCCAACAGCATCACTTTCAAATCGTCGGACAGAAAGGTGCTCGCCGTTACCCATTTTATTCAGATCAAGCACCGAAGCTGACCTCCCGGATTAAAGAATCGCAATCCCAGGTAGTTCTTCTAACTTGGAAAAAAGTCTTCTCTCCAAAGGAGCCCGAGTGTACCCACGAACCAGTCTATCTCTCCCAAAACACCTGCTCTACCAGTGACGGATGAGATCGCTGCAGGTGAAATGCAAATGAACACTTGACAAAATTTCAGGTAGCTATGTACATTTTCTAAGAGCACATTTGGAAAAATAAAAGTGTAATAGTGTAAGTAATGATGTATAGCTTCACTTTTCTACTTTTATGTATAAAATAAGAGGTTATTTAAAGAAAGCTCCACAGAGTACATAACAGCACAGGTGATTCACAGGAACAGCAAGGTGATGACGGAAGCAAGAGAATGGATGCAAGGGGGAACACCTGCCCTGGGCTCAGGGGAGTGCTCTGGCTGCAGCGGCCGAGGCCCACGAGCAGCAGCACTGGCCTCTGTCTGTTCCGCGCTGTCTGCGTGCAGTGGGGTCCCATAGGGAGATACTCATGAAATCAAACTCCCCTAGGACCTCGCTGCTACTCAGCAGCACTGACCACACCTCTCCCCAAAGCAGCCCCCAAATTCTCTCTGGGGGCCTCTCCAGCCGTAGGCTCCCCTCTGACTCCCTCCTCGGGCGGGCACGCAATACGTGTGCAAGCACACGGGGAAGCGGGGAGGGTCTCTTCCCCTCCAAGTCCTCCTGGGTTTGTGTCTTCTCTTCTCTGCGACAGCTCCATCTCCTCAGTCTCATTCTTTCTCCCTTGACACCGCCCTCTTCCAGAACCTGCCTCCGCTCTCTGGGCCGCTCTATCTCTGAGTCTCCCTCTGAAGTGCGCTTGTGTCCACCCTCCCAAGGACACAGGCCAAGCAAGCTCCAACAGCCACACAAGCACACAGGTCTCACACATCCCGGAGCAGGCCTTGACCGTGCTGCCGCTTGGCGACCCTCTCCCTTTCACTTCTAAACTTCTCGGGGAAAGAAGGCCAGGAGCTTGCATCTGACAGGCCCAAGTCAGCCCACAGAAGTATTACTGTGAGGCCTCAGCTAAGTTTTGCTTTTTGAAAAACTGAACTGACATTTAGAACTCAAGAGCTATCATATGAAATTGTGGGTTTCCAGCCTCTTGGGAAAAAAAGCCCAGGCAACCACTGACTCTGCTCTCCAGCAGACCTTCACACTTCTGACTCTGCTCCCGCCTGGCCCGGTCCTGGTCCCGACCACATCTGTTTTGTGATGGGCCACTCTGTTAGCAGATGTCACAGCTCAGAGGCCAGGGCTCACTCAGAATTTGTCCAGCGCAATTCTGATCTCTCCTGAAAGCTTGCCTGGAATGTCGCTAAGAACCTAATGCACTCAAGGCTTTTTCTGGAGTTTCACCTCTGCGGATCACACCGCAGGGACCTCATTCTTTGAACGCATCAATTCTCCGGATTCCTGGCTCTCGGTCCCCCGAAGTCTCTCCACCCTTTCCACTCCCCTCCTCCCTCTCTATGGGGACTGCTCACCCCCTCTGGCTGCGCTCCCCACATTTCTATTCTTTGTGATTCAAAGTTAAAACTATCACAGCCTGAACGGTCCAGGACGTATGGGGCTGAGAGCCCAGACTCCGCAGGCTCTACTGAGCATCAGCTGTGTGACCCCGGACAGACGCCTCCTGCCTCCCACAGGGCGTGGCAAAACAGGGATGAGAACTGCTTCCACCTGGGGGCTGCACAAGGGTGGCGTGAGACAGGGCTTCTGCTTCGTGCGGACGGCGTAGTAAGCGGTCAGAGCGCGCTAACAGTTGTTGCTCTGTCTTCCAACTTGCTCTTCACTCGCGACTTGTCTCTGCCTAGATGTGAAGGTTGGACGGTGTGGACGGTGACTTGTGGCTCCTTGACTCCAAACACCAGGTGCAGCACTTCCTCACAGGAGGCACACGACTGTCAAATAAGCGATGGAATGAACGAGCCTCTGCAGAATTCGCCACGCACTTCCCACGGGTTCCAGGAACTGTGTTTGCCATCTTAGTCTATGACAAAGTGCGAGCCACCATCACGTCTTCCCCCGCTGTACTCGGTCCCCTGACACCCAGTCTCGCCAAGGAACTTCCAATGGACCTTTTCAAAATTAAACTTTCCTTACTTGTAAGGGGGAGAAATAATGATCCTACCTCTAAGGTTTGATGCAAATCAAACATGACCCAGCGCATCAAGAACCTGCATGGTTTCTGACACTTTCTATTCACTCAACAGACACTAGCCATGCTCTTGGTGTCCTGATGATGATAATGATTATGCTTCCCAGTTGCCATCCAAGACATTATCAAGTTATCCACCCAGGACGAAGCACAACAACCACCACTCTCAAAGAAAGAAGAAGGAAACACACAAGCCTTTGACCTTTCCAACCACGGAATCTGGCTTGGCCCAAAGTGTCCTTCAAGCAGTGCGGTTTCCCAAGGGCTGCCGGGCATCTGAGCATGGCGGCAATGGGCCTCCAACCTGCACACAGAACCCACAAAGCTTCCTGCGTCCAGGTGACCCCACTGGCACAGAGTGTGACCTGGGCACCCCACTCCTTTCCTCCTCTATTCCTCCTTTGCTTATCCAGACACCCAGCTCTTCCAGTTCTGAGGACTGAGCATGTGGCTGTCCCAGCCTGTCATTCCCAGCTGATCCAGACCCTGTTTCTCTCAAGAGCTACTGGTCACTCGCAAGGCCTGCAGCTTTGTTGAGTGGGATGCTCTTTCTGCGTGTCTGTAGCAAGCAGCAAACTTTCTGGAAGGCAGGGCTGGAAGTGCCTGGAAATACAGAGCAGCTTTAAGGTCAGCCATGGCCACACGTGTCAAAGTGTTAACCCTCCAGACATTGAATGTGGCACTTCTGGCAGCTCCCATGTGTCACAGCTCATGGACCGGGAGGGTCCTGCCAGGCCCCAGGTTGGGTGGAGAGGCCTGTGCTCCCTGAAGCCTCCCCAGGGCTCGAGCAAGGAAAGAGTGGGACCAGGGGCTGCGCCCATGTGCACCACGGCAGCCCTGTGTCCTTGATTTCACAATGAGGAGATGATTTCATTTGAAGACAAATGTCCCTAATTTCAAAAATTACAAAGACAACCCACTGGTCCCCCCAACGCTGTCCCAGCAAGGCGGAAGCTGAGTTCCCTTTTGGGGCTATTGTTCGGTGTGCTGAGTCCCAGCCCTCAGGGGTGGAATGCGAGAGAACTCAGCTCTTCTGCCTCCCAGCCCAAGACACTTCCAGGCAAAGCCAGGTATGTAACAGCCTGACAAAGTGGCTCAAGGCCCACCACGCCCACAACTCCTCCACACCCCCACCCACGCCGACCCACTCTCTGGTGTAGAGCAGGCATGGCCCTCTCCGTGAAACACATATCCTATTCCAGATGTGTCTCACTCTCCTCCATGGGACACGAGGGGTGGACTCCCGATAGAACAGTGTCACCCTGGCTCCATTATGGTGTTATCCAAGGACTGCCATGGCTCTCAGTGCAACCTCTTACCTACTGCCTCCCTGGGATCAGACAGCCTATCCCAGGGACAGAAGGGAACGTAACAAAGAACTGTGAAATCTGGGACGTGTGCGCATCATTTAAAAATCCTCAAAAAACTGCAACTAGAAATTCCATTTGACCCCGCTCTTCCCCTTCTAAGTATTTTCCTGAAAAGAGTTGAAGATATATTGCAATGATGTATGCATACCCACGTTCATAGCAGCACAATTCATACTGGCTAAATCTTGGAAGTGGCCCACATGTCCATCAGCAGACGAATGGATAGAGAGAATGTGGTGTTTACACACAATAGAATACTACTCTGCCATGATAAATGTGAGTCATCTGTAAGAAAATGGATGCTCCTTCAGACCTCAATGTTAAGCGAAATAAACCAGACACAAAGTTTAACTATCACTTGGTGCCTCTTATATGAGAAATCCAAAGTGTAAATAAAGAGCAAAACAAAAGAGAGCTAATAGGAACCTGGGAGATAGATCATTCTTAAAGGGAAGGGCTGGAGAGAAAAGGAAGGGAAAGCAGATTTTTAAAAAAAGAATTAGGATGTGTTATGCACTTGTGCCAATCCCACACAAGGAAGGTGAGTGAAAACGTGCACTAAAACACAACATGAGAAGATAAACACATAAACACTGCTCTGGAAAGCAAGGTGCCCTGGCTAGTTTATTCTTCTCCCCCTAGCAAAAAAATTAATGCCCCTCAAAATGAAGGACTGTATAACTACAACTGTTTTTCTGCTATAGGCATCACACAAGGCATTTAGATCCATGATCAGTTTTCCATGGCCTGGGAATTGGCTGGCCACCTGCAGGAAGTCAGCTCTTCCTGCTGGACTCAGCTCTTTCCTGGAGCTCTTCATCCTCTTGAAGGGGATTCTGGGAAATACGGCAACCAAAAGGCTCCACAGGTTGGAGCTGATGCCAAACACTACCTGTCCCACACTTCAGTTTTTATCACAGATCCGGTAAACAAGGCCAGCCGGCTGCTACCTTCACCTCTTCACATCAGCCAGAGCCCAGGGGAGAGCCGGTCTATACTGCAGTTCTTCACACAGACAGCAGCTGCAAGCCAACATCACTTTCCGGGTTTCCTCAGGGAAAGAAAACCTAGTTCCACACAAGTGGCAAAGTTTAAGATTCCCAGCCCCTCCAGGCTTCTAAATTGTAGATTTTGAAAATATACGAGGGAACCAAGACTATCTGTAATAAAAGCCTCCCAGGAAACAAAGCTCACTTTAGAGCAGGAAGCAAAACAATAGCAAGAGGACAGTGAGGACAGAGGAACTCGCAATTGTCTCCCAGGTGCCCAGGAAAACAAGACCACAAGTGCAACCTTGGGCTCGTCTTCCTCTGCCAATGTGCTAGGTAAAACCTCACTCTCGGGGATTAAGAAGAATCAAACGGATTCCTATTTTCACGGGACTGTTTCTAAACAAAGGGGATATGTTACCTTTTAACCATGTTTTTGAAAGCTTCCACCTGCCCGGGAGCCTGTTTGAAAACACAAGTCCCGAAGCCAGTGGTACAAACAGACCTTGTGATATCCCCAGGACAGAGAGGAGAAGATGGAAAATTTTTCTGTTTAAAATTATGACTGTATTTTTAATATTGTGACTCCAGCCAGAAGAGGGAAACTGTTCACACTCCTAAGACCTGCTTGTCCGCTGAGGACTGATAACAATCACCTGAAAATTGGCCAAGCAGAAAATTCCAGAGGATGGAAGGAAAAAGCAAGGCGGCCGCAAGGAGAAAGGAATGCTGGCAGGTCTGACCGCACAAGGTGCAGGAGGGGACTTGGCTCCAGGACGCAGGAACACAGGGACACCTCTCTCCGCTGCACCCCAGCTCCTCGGAGAAGCAGGGCACTCCGCTGGTGCCCCTCCCACTGCCAGGGATCCCCCTCGCTCCACAGTCCACACACGCTGGCTCCGCAGCACAACCACCAGAAACGAGTCTGGCGGGACCTCCGTCCATGCCCCGCCCCCTCGGGCTCTGTTCATTTCCACACGTCCGACAGTTCTCACACGAATGCACACACACAGCGGCTCAGACCACTACCTTCTCCTCTGAAACTCCAGCATTAGGGTCTCTTTCATGCTTGCAATGGGAAACCAAGCGTAAGCAGTAACAAACACAGAAAACTAGATTGCAGTGGTGTCAGGGCTGTGCCACAAACCCAGCCTGCAGGTGATGCCAGAACTGGGGGTGGGTCTGCAGCCACAGCGATAGGCTCCGCGGCCTCCGCCTGGTCCCTCCCTGAGTAGAAGACCAACGTGCTGCCAGCCTCTATCCACACCAAGGACGTAAGAATGCGCTGTCTTCTCCCAGGAAAGCGGATGCCCTCTGACCTCAGTGGTCACCCTCCCTGGCACAGGGACAGGGATGGAAGGAAGATGGGCAAACCAGGAAGGGCAGCTGCTAGGACCCTCAAGGTTTAAGGACCATGAAAACAGCTCAGCAAGGTGGCTGACACCCGGCAGCTCCTTGTGTGTACACATTCCTCTCTCAGCCATCACCTTATTCCAACGTAACATTAATGACTTGCCCAACACACACTCATCAGACTCATACCCACACTAAGACAACCACCAAGCAGGAAAATGGAATGACAGCGTCTTCCTCATTCCCCAACCAAGTACCTCTGGGGTGTCACCATGACTACCATGATGTGTGCTAAATGGGCAGTGGCAATGGGACCTGTCCCACCACCAGGAACAGCAGGGATCCTAAGGTGAGTCCCTTCCGCTGTCTATTCTTTCAAATCTTTTCCTTACACATGAAAGCTTTGGGGTATGGAGAAAGATATATACCACATACCACAAAGCTGATCTGGACAGGTCCCCACCTAAAACCCTTTGGGCTCCTTCCTCCAATTTTAGAAAACTGGATACAAATCAGGATTTTACTGGACAGCCCCAAGAGAAATTGGTAAAGACAGTGTCGAGTCTTGTTTTGATCAGCTATGCCCATGCTTGTATCTCCGAAGCTTACAGCAATGTATGAATTCGGGGCACAGAGGGAAGAGGCCAGGGCTCACATTCTTAAATTCTGTAATTTATTAGCTATGAAAATCAAATTCCAAACACTACTTAACCTTCATATTACTCACCAGACACAAAGAGGCTAACTGTGCAATCTACCTTACAACGTGGACATGAAGACGACGTCACACTGAAAGGACCTAATAGGATATCTGACATGCAGAGCATGCTGCTTGCTGTCAGCTCATTCTTTATTGTGTTTTGCACTGTAACTTCAACTGGGATATGGGGAGCATCCCCTCCTCCCACCTACGAGGGTTTTCAGTAAGTATCTGTAAGAAACCAAAGGATGACTGACAAAGTCTAAGATGAGCATGATAAAGTTAGGATTTTTCCCCCCACAAAGCCTTTAAGAAGCAACTGAAAAGTGTTCCTTCCAGCAGTAATTATAAAATAAGCGGCAACTATTTTACTGAATAATTTGAGGAACAAATGCACATCCTACATCTTTGCATTTTATACCATTATGTATGGTCAAGATCAAATTAAATAAAAATGACACAAGGCATGAAGGCTATATCTTTTAAAAGAAAGAACGATTTTAGAGGCTTTTTAGATTCTCCCCTCCTTAATCTTGCAAATAGGAATTTTAAAAAGCCTTCCTGTAGTCACTCCTATTATTCCTGCATGCTGAAGTAATGCCTCGGCGGTGACTGTGGAGTTGGTTCTGCGGGCTGGGCTGTGGGGTTGACAGTGGAAATAAAATTCCTACCTTAACAGCACCGTTGGGGCGAGATGAAAATGGTCTTCTAGAACTTGATTAAAACTAAATTGAAAAAGAACATATTTGGCTAATATTACATTAGACTAAAATATAGAAATGAACCCTAATACTCCCAAAATCTAATAAGCAAAAGCCATCTCAATTTCCAAACTTTCAAAGCCTCTCCTTTAAATGCATCACAGATCAATTTACATGGTACTTTTGCCAATAAGCAAAACCAAATCACAGGTTCCAATTGGCTTATATTGGCAAGTGTGAGAGCAAATGCCAGAAAATGCAATTACTGCAAACAAACTCCATTTTCTCCCCTCTGAAGGGAATTTCAGGGAATATTTTATTGCCATCAAATAATATTTCTGAAGGCATCAATACACAATTCTATTTTCTTTCCAGGGTCCCTTCTCACTGTATAATCTAATCCCCTCTACAGACCATCTTGGAATTTAGAGAACAGCCTGTGAAAGGGGGTATTACCTTGCACACACATCCGACGTCAATTTTAATAATTTGCACTCTGGACAGAAAGCTGCACAGAGCAAAATTTAGGATCCAATAAAATTGATTTTTTCCCATTTCATAACTCAAAATTTTAATGAAGCATTTCAAGGATAAAATTTACAAAGAAATCTCTCAGGGAAGGTTATTTTGATCAATAGTGACAGTGATAAGAAGAATGGAAAGCACATTTATTTCTCCTTCTATTTTAGCTTCCCTTCACCCATCAAACAGTAACAATTTTACTAATAAGAACACTTAATCAGGGCTTCTAAGACTTTCCGGGAGGAAGGTGAAATCATGAAGTCTCTTCAAATAATGACATTTGGTTCCAGCGGAACACCAGTTCCAGAAGCATCTGTGAAGCAGCTTTATGACCTAATGCCACACCTTCCTTCTGGGGTGGAGAAGTGTACAAAGGAAGTCCCACAGTTTTTCAGGAGCAAAGCATTCCTGGGAGGTCCATCGTGTCCCTGGGAACCCAAGAATCCTGGAACTGGAACTGGAGATCTATGTCACTTTCTAGCCTCCTATGTAATTCAGGCTGGCCTTGAACTCACTAAGTAGCCCGGGCTGGTCTCGAACTCACACCAGACCCCTTGCTTCAGCCTTCTGATGGCTGGGAGTACAGGCATGCACCACCACACCTGGCTCAGCTTCCTAGCTTCCAGGGACCTAACCAGCATCGTAAAGCTGCCTACAGCTCAAGAGGTAAATTTACACGATGCCATCCTGAAGCCATGCGTTCTCCTAAGCAATATGTGTAAGGTGTACGCTCTTTAAAGCGGTCCTTTAAGTGATTCCACTGAAGATTCTGAGTGATCCAGGCAATCAGAACTCAGCTGGGGAAGAACACACTCTGCCTGCTGAACATTGTTCCCAGCAAAACAAATGAGGGTGGCTCTGGCTCTGCAAGTGTCCCCGTCTCTGTGCAGTTAAGTCAAATGACTCCCCCCAGTTTTGCCACAAACATTCACTACAATATGTGTAAATTCTGCCCCGTGTCGTACACAACCGTACCTCTGGCCACACGTGGATTCCCTCTGCCTTTTGGTTCACTCCTGTTATGTGTTAAATTGTGCAGCTCCCACCCCACAAATCTGTATCAGGAGGTCCTCACTCTCCACACTTCACAAAATGTCTATATTTGAAGATGGGGCCTATAAAGAGGTGATGAAATTAAAATAAGGCCATTCAGGGGAGTCCTGACCCACCCTGGCTAGAGCCCTTCTAGGAAGGAATATGAACCCACAGACAACAGAACTGCATGGGAAAGACCAGGTGAAGACAAGGAAAGAAGAGAGCCCTCTGTGAGCTGAGGACAGGGACCTCAGGAGGAACCAGACCTGCCTGACCTTGGACTGCACCCTCCGGAACTGTAAGAAAATAACTGTCTATTGTTCAAGTCACATAATCTGGAGTTTTGTTATAAAGCCCTAGCAAACTAACACACCTGCCTAGAAGGTAATCTTTGCTTAGTTCCTCCTGCACTAAAGCTGGGGCGATCTACCAAAATACAGATCTGACCACACAGAGCCCCCAGCCCCCTTACACACACACACACACACACACACACACACACACACACACAGAGCCATATTAAGTCGCCTTCTGGTCTACTCAGAGCCCCTAGCCATGCCTACAGACCAAAGGCCAGGCTCCTGGGGGCCGGGGTGTTGGGCTCTCTGTAGTCCAGCCCCTGCTGGCTGCTACTCCTCCCTGGTATCCTCAGCTCTGAGCTTGCCAAGAGCTCACATATCACAGAATGAGGATGTGTCTAAAAGTTCTCCCTTCAAATTGACTATGGACCTCAGCAGAGTTCAGACTATATGCTACTCATCTTTGTATTCCCAGCAATCTTCAGTAAGTATTTGCCAAATGAATAAATGAACAGATATACCCCAATATTGGGCTCAGAGTATTCCAAGTCCTATTCTTATTTTACTCCAAGATGTCAACAATTATATACATCTGGAGGCATACTATTCTTTTGCTAGTGAAAACCTGGGGGGACTTTTTGTTGGGGGAGTGTCTTAGTTACTTTTCTTGTTGCTGAGACCCCACAAGTTAAAGGACAAAAGGTTTATCTCACCTCACAGTTTGTAGAGGTTTCAGTCTACAGTCAGCTGACCCCAAGGAAGGGTGGTATGGCAGAGGCGAAACAGTCCACGGCAGGGCAGGCGGGAGGCAGCCGCCAGCAGCCTTCCCTCTCCCCCTTTATAGCCCATACAAGCTACAAGCCTACTGATTGGTGCTATCCCCACCCGGGGTGGGGCTTCCAATACCTGTGCCCAGAACAAAGCTAAACCAATTTAGTTATCACGTGCTCTTTATCCCAGTATCACAACACCCTAGATTCAGCTACCTCCAAAAAGCTCCACCTATGATCTGGGGACATCTAGACACACACTGTAATGGAGGCACAGGAGCATAGCGATCAGTCTGAATATAACAAGGACTCAAATTTACTGAATGAGTGAAAACACAAGTGGATGCATACACGACCTATCCACATCTCAGAAATGACGTGTCACCATTTCAGAGGAGAAGGGAGTTACAGCTGCATGTTTAACATTACTCTCTTGAAGATTTTTCAGCCTGTGTTCTCAGGGCTCAGAATCAATAGATGGGGTTAATGGAATGGTCACTCCTTATGTGGGATGGTGCCTGTGTTTCTACTTGTTTTCTGCTTTCTACTGTGTTTCTAGCCCTTCATCTGAAAGTTTTCACCCCAGGCCTTCCAGGCAAATCACTGCTGTTTTGACAGCTGGCTTTGTGGAAGCCACCCACCCTTTATAAATGAGCCTGCCGCCCGGCCCAAACAGGACATGTGCGGCATCTTCTCAGGCCCCACGTCACTGGGTCAGATGAAAGGCTGTGTGCTGACTGAAGTGCAGGGCCCCTCTTGCCTTTCACTTCCAACAGAAAAGTCAAGGGGCAGCTGCGTGCTCCTGACCTCTTACTCTAACTCCTGGCTTACTGAAGTTCCTGCAGAGCACAGTCCTCAGACAGCACAGTCATTTCTTCTATGAGGGGAAACTGAGGCCTGGTAGGGCTACATGACTCCTCCAAGGTCACCTGGTGGCTTAGTGCAACAGGAAATGCCCTGTTTTGCAGAGCAGAGGCCCCCTCTTCTGCTGTATCACACAAGGCCGGGGACAGTTTCCGAGGTAGATAATGCATGTGGTTTGCTCCACAGATCATAGAATTTCAGTTCAGAGAAATTCAGAGGCATTGCTGCAGACTGTGAGCCCTGATTTCTAAAATCCATCTATTACTATGTACAAGCAACATCCCACAACACCCATGGTGTGTAGGCATTCATCTCATCACATCTCAAAAGTAGGAGGGAAAGAAACGTCATTCTTGGGGTTCTCTTTCCTGTTCTCTTGTGTGTAGCCTCTACTGTCAGTGTAAGGGCTTTTCTCTCCTTTGACTAATGGAGACCTCTGTTTAGCCGTCTTGACTGTGAACTTAATTCAGAGAGCAATTTAAGCAGATAGAAATGAGGTCTCTGGATCCAACCACCTTTCTTCCAAACTTTTATCTCTGGTATTACTATTGAGACACCATTAATGAAACACAACAGCAAAGATCTCCCATGACACCAGTACCCCAATTTTCACTTTTTTTTCTACAGGCAGCTGAAGAGCTACATTCCCTTTCCCTCAACTAATCGTCTCATGTACCAAGGCGATCTCCAAGTTTGGAGCAAAAACTCTTTTACACTGCCCCTTCCTCACATGCAGCCTCATTCCCATCATGGTATTCTATCTCTGCATGTTGCTGGAACACCTGCTTTTATTTTTCACTGGGGTTAGTCTCAGAGTGTAAGCAATAATCCAAGATGCTGAGTGTGTATATGTTCGTGTGTGTGTGTGTGTGTGTGTGTGTGTGTGTGTGTGTGTGTGGTACTGGAGCTTGAACCCAGAACCTCTGCACTGAGTTAAGCTTCCAGCCTTTTTCAAATTTTTTATTTTGAGACAAGGCCTAGCCAAGTAGCTACACTGCCCAGGCTGGGCACAAACTTACTGTTCAGCTGCCTCAGCCTCCCAGAGTGCTGGGATTACAGGTGTGCCCCGTTACAACCCACTCAAAAGCACTGACTCAAGTGCTAAAAATGGAAGTCAAGTTTCTTTGGGGGAAAAAGTCTACTTTTATTTTTTAAAAAAGTTAAATTCCTTTGGAGTGTTTCGACTAGAAACTGCAGATTAGATATATTGATAGGAAGGAAAAGTATTTTTGTAGAGCTCTCCAGAACTGAGAACTCTAAACACTTGTACTCAGACCTGTTCAAAACTTGTAAAGTTGATCTTTTGCTGGGAACTCTGGTGAGATTTCAAACCTTTGGGTTAAATTGCTCTTCCTTTCCAACTATCACGTGGCATTTCACTTTGAACTCCACATTCTCAGATTCGCCCACTTTGTGATTTTCCTTTCTTTCCCCTTTCTTTACTTCCTTTTGGCCCATTTCAAGTTTCAACCTGTTTTTCTAATCCACCATGTTTGTGAGAAAGAAATCTCACTAGATCCCATTAAATCTCATCAGATCTCAGATCCTCTCTAAAGTCAGGGTGAGACTTGATCATGAAGCGGGATCTCAGAACACCTATGGATGATCACAGCCTTGATACAGCACTCAGCAAATACTCCCTGGGGTGCTACCATGGCCATATGCTCAGTGATGGCTGAGAACAGTGATTCACAAACAGCCAAGGGTCTCTGCTCTTATGGACTTAAACTCTGGTGGGACCAACAGACAGGAAAGACGTGAGTACCTGCTGAGGTAATGCGGACCATGATAAACAGTGAAGCAGTAGGAGTCAGCAGGCAGTAAGAGGGAGCTACTGCACAGGGCAACAGTGTAGGTCTCCCAGAGAGGAATTAGCATTTTCTGTCTGTCCGTCCCTTGTCCATAAGCAGCAGAGATGTGCAAGAAACAGACTTCCCTGATCCTTTCTAGCCTCACACAAGGGTGCAGACAGCATACCATGTGCACCCATGCACACACTGGTAATGCCCAGAAAAGTGCACCTAGCACACACTTCCTTCAAAATAGCAATTTTTGTGGGAACATTTAGACACAGCGATCTTCTACAGTTGATTAGTTGATTTTAAAAAACCATCCTTGTGATCAAAAATCTTTCCAAAAGGTATTTACTCAACTTTCTGCCTTGGTAAGGAAAGCTTCTAATGTTGAATCAGCTATGAGGACGTAGTGGTGGTGGTGGTGGTGGTGGCAGTGTTTTGGTGGTAGTGGTATTGGTGGTAGAGGTGGTGTCGGTGGAAGAGGTGTTCCTGATGCCGTTGGTGGTGTTTGTGATGGTGGTGGTACTGGTGTTGGTGGTGGTGGTGGTGGCGGCTCACAGCAGTTCAGCAACCCCAACCTATCTGCTTACTTTCTTGTCTTCTACCTTTGTGGTTTGTCTCAACACAATAGCTTAACCAAGGAATGTCCAAAAGGCAGTGACACAACGTCCTAGGAGGACTATGCTGACCGACAGTGGTCCGAGGGAATGTGCCCAGGACTCTGCCCCTTTCCCAGGGTCCCCTTTCAGGGCACTCTCCTTGAGCACCTCCAGTGTCCATGTCCTGGTCCTGAGCGCTCACAGATTTCTCTCACCTCTCCACGCTGGCAGAGTGAGGGCGGGAAGTCACACAACCCTCTGTCTTGGTGACAAGCTGGTGGTTTTGTGTGGTGGGGCAGTGGGGAAGGGTGGGGTGCAGGGAAAACTTTCTTCAAAGCAAACTCTATGAGGAATCCTGAATTCAAGAAAAGCCTTAAAATGAGTCCTCTGTGGCGGAAACCAGGTTGAAGGTACGAGCCCAGGCGAGCCCCCTGCTCCCCGTGACCTGATTCCTAGAACCCTGGGGCCCGAGGGCACTGAGGCTTTAATTATTGTATGGCCTGATACAGCTCCACTAGGTTAGCTGTTCCCAAACACGTGAGTCTTCTGAATTATCCAGAGAGTTTTTAAAAATCAGATTCTGGTCTCCATTCAGACTTTGATTCTCTGGGTCAGAGTAGGCCATGACCTTGAGGAAAAACAGCCTCCTTTTGCACTTTGCTTTCTCTTTCCCTCTTCTAGAACTGAGACGTGAGCTCAGACGCCTGCAAGGAGAGGAAAGTGAAGTCTCTTGTCCTTTTACCCCAGTCCAAAGCTAGAGCGAGTCCTCGGCCCACTGCTGTGGATCCAGGCCATCGAAAGGGAGTGGCTCCAGACTGCCAAAACTACAGACCCAAGACATGCAGCGTCGCTTTCCACCGGCCTTGTCCTCTGTGCTGTCTCTCTTGCTACAGGTCTAGCCAAGCGCGCTTGCCACGCTGCACTGGCGGGCTCAGGTTACAGCCAAGTGTCTCCCACGTCTTCATGACCAGCTGATGGTCACAGTTAACGAGCCGGACAGTTAAAAGGGCACTTCTGATGGGACCTTCAGGAACTGGAACCTACCAGCTCCAGATGGCTAAGCGAGGAAGGAGGCGAACCTGCAGGCAGGAGCGGGCCACCAAAGGCAAAGCCCAACACGCAGCACTTCACTTTGCTGGAGGGAAAGAGACTCTGCTCTTCCTTCCTGTCAGGATTTCTGCTGTCACAGGGGGCCCAGGACCCTCCTCCTAGCGAGGGGGCCTGGGCTTGCTCTATGGTATGGGCAGGAAGTGAAATGGAAGGAAGGAGGAAGGAAAGAAGGAAGAAGGGGAGGAAAGGATGGAGGGAAAGGAGACAAAGCAATAGAAGAAGAAGAAAATATTCCAAGATGAAAATAGGAAACAAGGTGGTAAACAAGGTCTTTCTGAGAATTACCCAAGGCTGTTGCCATCACCGGCCATGCTATGCCACAGGCCCACGCCCTGCAGCACAGAAAGTCACGCCTAGCGGGCTCCTTCCGGGAAGGGCAAAGGCGACTCTCTTCCGGTGTCCTGCAGAAATCTGACTAGGAGATTAGTCACAGCAGACTCCAGGAGCCTCACCCAGTGCTCCAGGAAGCTGCTTTGACATCAGAGGTGGCAAATATGGTCTCAAGCGCGCTTGCAGCAAAGCCTTCCCAGAACACGAACAAAAATGTCCATCTCTCCCTACTAGAAGAAAACTGACAGCAAAAAAAGTAAATAAATAATAGGGTGTGTTCACTTCCCCAACATTTCTGATGCATCCAAGTCTCATATGATTTTTTCAGGACCTCTTCATTCCTTGTACACAAAAAAGGGCACTTGGGCCAGTGTTTGCTGATGTTACTTAAAGTTCTGTTCAGCCGGTTTGGCTAAAGGGTTCAGGATTTCCCTAGCATGAACATTACATGGAGTGGAGCCCAGGAAGTGCTGGAACCCAAACAGTTAATTAGCAAGGCACCAAGGCTGCGTGTAAGAAGCAGCAGGCTCGGCTCTGGAAGTTGCTTATTTTTCTTGCAATAAAGAAAATAAAGCAAGTCATTCTAAGGACACTTATTAACCCCCAGGCGGGGTAACTGCTGTCAGACATGGGTCTGCTGGTCTTGCATTAACAGGAGCTCCCGCGCCTGGGTTTCCAAAGGCACCGTAATGCGCACACTGCCGTAGATAAGTGCTAACGCTGGGGCTTTGAGAAGCAAGCCCTGTGTCCAGCAAGTGCTTTTAAAAGCATCGCACTCTCAATGGCTGCTTGCGTAAAAGAAATTCATTTTATGTTAAAAAAATAAAATGGAGAAAGCAAACAAGGGCGCATTCCATTGAGCAAGCATTTTCTTAGCTCATTTCAAGATAATCTCCTCCATTCACCGACCATTTCTCCAATGGGGGGAAACGTGGAAAGAGACGTTGGCTGTGTGCTCCACTTTGTACAGGCCTGCGACATAAAATAATGGAATGGTGATAAAACAAAAAAGAAAGGCCGTATAATAGTCAGGACACGCCAACCAATTTTAAATTGAATTACACAGCCTGCTAATCTTTATGATGGGATAAGATTTCCTTCAACATTACGCATCATACTAAAGTTTGCAGTGTGTCCCCCCCTTGTCACATCCCCCACCCAGGCGCATGAGTCCCCGGCGAGACAGCTCGCTTGCGACCCCAAAAGCATCATGCCCACTGACTGCAAAGGCAGGGCACGGCTCTGGAAGGATCGCATTTTTATAGCTATTGTTGGTTGGTGTGTATCTGTATTTTACACCAGGGCAGAGCAAAGCAGCCTCTTGACACTGGGCAGTTTCTCTGTACCCCAAGCACACCTTCTCTAAAAGGATAGAGCCAAGCATTCGTGTAGGGTAAAGCGATTTTTCAAAAACTGTAATATTGAGGAGTTTGTTGGATTTGGCAGCTGGAGGTACAGAACACTGTGTGTTGTATATCTCCGGAAGCAGCGACCCAGAGCTTCCACCTTGTCCAAGTGGAGACAGCCTGGTAGCTCTGCTAGAAGTAAGCCCGTAGGTCTGCCGTGTGTCTCTGGATTCTGTGTTCCTCCCACTCTCTGGGGGATGGAGGAGGATACCGATGAGAAGGGAAACAGTCCCTGACTCTACCCCACCCAGCTCTGATGACAGGAAATCACCAAGGATGGCAGAAGGGTGCCCCACAAGTCTCCGGAGACTTCATCCTCCAGTCAGAGGGCAGGGCATCAGGACTGGCTTTGGTCAAACTATTTCTAGGAGATTTGCGCTTAAAATGTAAGCTCCTTCCTTCTACCTCATATGATGAAATCTCACCTTGAAATGCATTCTAGCTTATTTGTAACCAGCATGAAAGCCACACCCATGGGCACTGACTTGTGAACCATAAAAGCATGCTTGTTATCAGAGAGTTTTATCTAGGACTTCTTATAAAACATTGCCCAGGCAAAGAAGGAGGTCATAGGTAAGCCTAAAACCGTAAGTTTGAGAACAACTCAAAGAGGCTATGGCAAATCACGAGCTCCAGAACCACATAACCTTCTGTTTAGGATCTTTCTAAATTTTCTGCAGTCTTTTCACTGGGCGTCTGAGTCTCTACTCTCTCTGAGACACACAGACGGCTGTCTACAGTGCCCTAGTAAGGGCCAGTGGCTGCCCTTGCTGACCCCTGGGCACAGTTCCTGTGTGCCTGGCTATCTGAGTCACTTGCAGCTACAGTATCTCCAAGCCGGTCTGCGCCTGTGCCAGAAGTACATTTCAGCACGCCCACCCAACACAACTGTGTCTTACCGTAAAATTCCTAAAAAATCTAAGCATGCTCTATGCAGATTGCTTTGAAGCATCTTTACATTCTTACTAATTATAAAGAGGTAAAAACTGGAAATGTGGTACATAGGATCAGTGTGAAGTAAAAGTAAAAAGTTATATGTGTGATTTACCCCGGGGAGACAGTGCTAACCCCTGATCCTTCTAGCCACAGCTAAAGGACAAGAATGGGCGCTACCCCAGAGGGTTAGTCAAGGCACACAACCAGGACTGTGGCTGTAAGTTAGAACAAGCGCTTCAGCTCTACAGTTATCTGCATGGCTTCCTGCTCTACCTGACAGTCTGGATGAACGCTCTAGTCCCTGTCACAGTGGAGAACAGGGCTGCAGCCAACACAGGCAGAGTCACTTCCGCATGCAGCTGTGCATGCAGACAGTGTGTTTCCCACCGTCCCTCATTCTCGGGCTCTTCAAAGCACAAAACCTCCAGGAACAGGAGGTGCATCTATACCCCGAAGCTGTAACCACAGTTGGGCTTTCTGCTCATTTTTATAGGAGAATGATTAGTTTATTGCTAAATGTACTAGTGAAAGGATTCATTTTTCAGATCAGATGTAAGTCATGTTTAGGTTCTGTGGTCGCTACGCTTTCTGAACTCAGGCTTTCTATGTAGAACAGATTCTTCAAATGACAAATAGATGATGAAAATTCAACAGATCAGCGAGGCTTCCTAAGTCCCACCAAAACTCGTGAGTCACAACCCAAGTGTGGCAGCACACACCTGAAGTTGCAGGATTCTGAGAGGCTGATGGAGGAGGATGGCGAATTCAAGCCTGGGCAACTTATCAAGACCCTGTCTCAAAACAAAAATGTAAGAGTAGGGTAGGATAGAGCTCAGTGCAAAGGCTCTGGGTTCAATCTCCAGTCCTAGAAAAAAATTATAGTTAACTACTCTAGCATTCTTCCTCTGAGGACTATTACCACTATCACTACGGCCACCACTACCACCCCTTCAAAAGCAGCATATGCTTTTGGTTGGTTATCAGTTCTAAATGCACAAGGTAAGGAGAAATAATTGCATAGGGCTTGGTGAGCACTGAATTCAAAGCAGTTGAATAACATGATTACAGTTGGAAAGCAAAGGAATTTCATTCTTGCAGTTTATAGAGGATTCAAAATGCAGAGATCGTATGTCTTATACTCAGACATCTCAAAATAAAAAGAAAGTTCACCTACCAGCCTTCCCCGACAAAGGAGAAAAGCAGCATGGAAGGTCAGGGAGAGTCACACAAATGACAGGGAGAAAAGAAACAACATGGCTTAATTGTACAACTGTACCCTGAAATTAGAAGGAATAAATGCTATTTTTCTCCTCCTGCAACCTGAACAGTGTTTAAAAAGAAAAAAATCACTGAGGAAAAAAGTTTCATACAATTTCACAAAGAACACAGAACTCTCTATCATACCATCTAAATCTGTAGACAATAATGCATGCTGCTGTTAGCTACTTAATTATTCAATATGGACGTACTAAGTGCAGTTTTAAAATTAATTCCAGATGTGCAAAAATCTAGGAAATACAAACAATGTAACTAAAATTAAGAAGTGTATTTTTTTTCCCAATGTGATTCTTTTCTGTAACATCATAAAAAAAATCTCCCTTAATTTCCAAAATTAAGAGCAGACATTTTTGATTAAGGGAAACTATAACTTATAGTTATGTATGTTTTAGAGGTTATTACAAATGCTAAAATCAAATGTCCTAAATAACCCTTGTTTCCAAAGACGATACATAAAAATTACATATAACACAATATGAACATGAAAATGACATATAACACAATATCAAAAGGTCACAAGGTAACAAAAGCAAATGCTGGCGTAAGAACAAACAGGTAATAAAAAATGAAAACTAAAGCAAATGAAAGGAATGTTCAATTGAGTCAAATCACACACACACACACACACACACAAACACACACACAGGTAGGAAAATGATAAAGCCAGCGCAGGAAAACATTATCAAATGTGGAATGTGTACACAAGGTAAATGGGAGTTCACTGCGTTATTTTTGCGATTTTTTTGAAAACTTGACGATTTTCCAAGAACAAACATTAAAACGCAAGTTAAACAGTCACAAATCCAGGAGGGCTGCCCATGGGGAAGGGGCCTGCTGGGAGGTCCTCGGGACTTGACCTCGACACTCCCCCGCTGGCCTGGCTACTTGCAGGACATTCGAGCCGCCTTGCAGGGACAGTGCTGTCATTGTGTCCTCCGGCCTCTCTCCTCCTGCTGGCCTCAGCAGGAGAACGTGCAGGGTGAGCTGATGCTCTGAAGAGCACTATATCATCTGCGGCCTAATATTTCCCTTCCCTCCCCCTGGGCCAAATGCCACGTTGACAGCAAGGTCAGTTAAGTTACTATAAGGGATTTTTAATGAAAACAATTATAAATTTAAAATAACTGTGTTTAAAGCATTTAACAGTCACTAGGGTCAAGTGATTACAGCAGTTACAAGCCCCGTGGGACGTGTTCACACCAAAACAAAGTGAATAAATTACCTCGGCAGGCGCGTGTAATCACTAAGTGACCACAGGGGTCAGGCGGAGCGGAACCCTGAACATGTTCACGCAAAACCAATAATGAAAATTTATCAGTCGAAGGTGGGGAGGGGAACGCACAGAACTAGTGAGTGGAATGACAGACTGGAGCTGGAGGGCCAGGGAAATGTCACACAGGACCCAGGGGACAGCGGGGTCTAGATTCCAGAAGGAATGTGCAGGAGGCTTGGGGGAGGGAGTTGGATGGAAGTGATCCACCCAGCATCTGCAGGTTCAGAGCCACGGCCAAGGGTGTCTGTCCTCACGTGCAGACCCATGACAGGGCTTGGAAAAGCATTCTGACGTCCCCAGTGTGGGACACCCTCTGCCATCTACACAGCACGGGACCTCGCTCCATGGGTGCTCCTCCAGCTGCAAATCCTCCCATCTAGTACTGTTCCTCCCTGGCTCTGCAAGAGGCGGCTGAAGTTTGGGGAAGCCGCACGCTATGTTCAGGCAGCAACATAAGGAGGAGAGGAAAACCACACTCTTACCAAAGAGTTACTCCTTGCTAGAGAGTCCACTGGGACAATCGCTCAGCAACTCGTTACCTAGAGGTGATGAGTTCCGGTGGTTTGAACACAGAGTGTGGGGGAGAAGGACAAGGACCAGCCGGGAGGCCAAGGCCAATTCCAGAACACAGGTAACTTGAACTGGGTCTTAAAGAAGGGGAGCCAGACCAGCAGGCAAGCAGCAGGATGGACAGGACCAAATAGTCCTCGTTCAGCAAAAACGCACTGCGTGCTTATTCTGCAGATAGTGACAGGGGACAAGAGAGCACTCCTCTTTAGCATCAGCCATCCATTCGCCCTCTGAATGTGCATTCTGAGAGCACTGCCGGCGTCCTGCCCCGCCTGTTGCTCTTCAGGACATGGGGAAGTTTCAAAAAGGAGAAAGCCAGAGAATTCAGGACTGGAAGAATAGAGTCACGTCCAGTGACTCAGCTCCTGCCTAGCTCTTTCATTGGCTCCAATGTGTCCCCAAGATGTCTTCCATCTTTCTGGATCTCCATCCATCCGTCCATCCATCATCCATCCACCACCCTCCATCCACCATGCATATATGCACCCATCGTTCAGACAAAATGTATTTACATGTACACATATGATTTGGACCATGAAGTGATTTTCTTTAGGACAAGAAAAGATTCTTCAGTGTAAAGAAGGGTAAAGAGATAAGAAGCATGACCCAGCTGTTATTTGGATTTAACAAACACTCTTCCCCTATGCTGCTGCAGGCCAACAAACAGCATGTGTTGTACACATGATCCATGTGAGAGAATGAACAGACAGGCAGCTCACAGACACCTACTGGAATTCAGAATTATACCCTGAGAAGAAAAGAAACCTTCTAAATGAACTGCTTGAAACAGAGAGGCTATAAAATAAATTGTAATTCTAGGCTGGTAACTAGAAAAATCAGATTATGAATCCAAGACTGAGAAGGGCAGCACACGGAGACTGTGTTTGGAAGAAGCCCTGTAGGTACGAAGCTCTCCACGTAAGAACCGGGGGTTCTGGGCTCCAGGGGCTTTGGCAACTTCTCCTCTGCAAATTGTGCCTTCTTAGCACCACCTTCACCTCCTTATTCCCTGTGACCCTCAGGTGGTCACACAGCCGTGAGACCAGACGCATCCCACCGGCGGTCCCTGACACAGTACCTTTGAAGCCGCCCTTTGGGAAGCACTAAGCCCCTCACCAGCAAACAGTTGTCCTACATCTCACCACTGTGTTTTACTCAAAATGGCATGTCTCAACTAGTTCCAGTTCCTACTAAATTTTGATTGCTTAAAAAATAAAAGCCTCAATTAAATGTGCAAGCCAGGCCTGGAAAGCACTGTGAAGCGTTTTCAGCCTGATCTGAAAGGGACCCTGGAGAACCTGGGAAGGCCTGGCCATGCTGGGGTTTGTAGGACAGGAGCTGGTAGGCGGGAGGGGTTCTGGAAGGAAGGAAGTGGAGAGGACAGGAAGTGGGTCAGGACACAGATAAGGAGCAGCAGGGAGACGGCAGGGAAAGGACAGCCACGCTCTCTCATGGGTGGCCCAAGGGTTCATCAGAAGTTAGGACACGGGGTCATGTGTATTTGGTCTGAGGCCCTTAGAAACAGAACAGGGTCCAGTTTCCAGTGACCAGCAGAGCCCCGTGCCCGCACTTTCCTCTGCTCGCTAGGCAGAGTGGGTCACAGACGCACACGGCACTGCAAGGCCGCTTTCCTAAGGTTCCCTCCTCTCCACATCCCTGTGTCTTCTGCTTCAAAGCATCCACCAGGCAAGAAGGAGGAGTTAGGCATGCTGGGAAATCCCAACACCCTGCTACGTTTCCGGTTTACTATCTATACATACTGGGTATTCTTTATCCAACTTAACCTTACAACAATCCCTGGAGATTAGATATGGTAAGCATTCATGTTTCTCCTGTTGCAGATGAGTAAGTCGAAGAGGGCAGAATCAACAGTGCTGAAACCGGGATTCAATCATGGGCAGGTTGAATCCAGTACACTTGCCTTCACCCTGCTACCACACTGCCTGTGATGCATGGGCGCGCACATGTGCACACATTCTATCCCACAGGATGCACGCCAGCTGTCAGCAGGACTTGAGTGTGACTGACAGGGTATAGCAGTGTTGCAGTTTAGATCAGAAATGTCTCACAAAAGTCTCACGTGTTCGGCGGTGGGCATTTTGGAATACCATGGACTAAGTCCTCTGAGACCACAAGCCAAAATAAATCTCTCCTTTAAGTTTCAGATGTCGGATGTTTTGTCCCAAGGATGAGAAAAGCACACTAACATAATAAGCAATCTCAGTATTTTTCAGTGTCATAATTTACTTCTTTTTATAATAATCAATCAAAGAAGACTCTGTAGTGATTTTTCTGAAAGCCCTTGGGGGATAAAGATTTGCTGACAATGAGGATATTAAAAAATATGTGATGCAAACTCTCAAATACCACCTTGACTGTTAAGGGGAAACTGCAATCTTTATAGAGGAAAATTTGATAACACATAAAAAATTACATAGTTTGAACTATATAAACTATATAGTTTATAGTTTTTAATACATAAAATGTATTTTCAAAGTACACAGTTTGAAGCAAGCATTCTTTGAATATAATTAAAGATGCTTGCAAAGGGAGAAGAAGATGACATTCATCACAACAGTGCATGTAATAATAAAAGAACAGAAAAACCTCAGCTGCCCAGTGATAGAGGTGTCACTGAATGAAATTAGAGCAACCCATACAACAGAGAGCTATCCCAACTCAAGGCACGTGCTCGTTTTTTTTCAGTTACAAAATTATACTCCCAGCACTGTTAATTTTATTTATTTATTTATTTATTTTTTTGTACCAGGAATCAAACCCACGACCTTGCACTTGCCAGGCAGGTGCTTGTGCCACTAAAGCTATATCCCCGGCCCAGCTCTGTTAATTTTAAAAAATAATCATTCAGCCAGTCTTTAGAAGTTGAAGATTTGCTGCTGAGTATACTCAAAGCAGAAATGCAGGTAGAAAATTTTCTAAATTATCATACTACAAACAGTGATCACTTTAGAGATAGGATTACGAAGGAATGTGTATATTTTCTACTCTGCCCTGGCCACATATTTAAATTTTTATAATATACATATACATGTTACAGTGAAAGCTTTCTTGTAAGGAAAGTATCTCAGTCATATTTATTAATGTGGAAAATGGTTCATTATGTATTGTTAAGATGAAAAATGACTACAAAGGAGAACTACTGGCTTTGGTAAAAGGTATTTGTGTGTTTATCAACAGAAAATATCAACACGGATTCACACTAAAATGTTTATCTCTGTCCAGGGGTACTTTTGTTTTCTTCTTTTCACATATCCCTTTTTCTAAGTTATTAGGAATGAACATGTATAATACATGCATATTATAAGAATAAAATAAACTGCTCAGCTCTGAAGGATTTTCCTAAAAACCAGCTCCAAAACTTCAGGGCAAGAGCAAATTCCTGGAAGGAACAGTCTTCAGAAAGGAGCAAAATTGATTTTTACGTGTACAGTCTGGGCCGCTGGCTACAGCTACACTGTCACAACTGTGCCTAACGCAGTGCTCCTGCAGACACCAACAACCTCTCCTTGAGCTTTTTCTTGGAAGCATTTTCCTTCTGCCTTCAGGCCTGCAGAAACTGCAGCTCAAGCCACTAACTGACAGTCCAGACCAAAGAAAAGCCATAATTAAAAGTTCATGGCTCTAGTGTTGTGTTCAAAGGGATTTCTGACTGACTAGATGGTTATGTGTAAACTTTCAGTTGAAAGAATGGACCACCCAAGAAACCTCATCTTTGTAATTATAACATAGGAAAGTAAATGCTGCAAGGACAGACCCTTCCTGAGTATTTCTGCACCACGTGTAGGAATCACTACCAACAGCCAAGTGGATGTTATAAATTCTTTGAGGATAAAAGGGGAAGGGAAGAGAAGGGGAAGGGAGGGGAGGGGAGGGGAGAGGAAAGGGAGGGTAGACACTATTCACACAGTATTATGTAATTTTACAGTCAGGGCCAAAGTGCAAAAAGTCGTGCACCTTTTGTCCTTCACACACTCCAAGGTTCAATAATACTCTACATGTGGGCCATGGGGAAGGGGTGGCTTTGAAAGCCAGAAGGAGGAAAGTGCACAAGCAAACACACATGACCTCTTCGAGTCTCTCTGAGCAGCACACACCAGCGCATGTACCGTGATTAAGACGAAGGCCACACACTGCTCTGACCACGCGAGGACAGAGGGAAGTCACACCAACAGCCAAGAACATCGAAGAGACACCAATGGGGAGAACACGGTCCAACCCTGCGGGGAGGTAGTATTAGGAGCCAGTGGTGCTCAAAATTCAATAAAAAGCACAAAACTAACCATGTTTTAGCCACGGGTGCTCTATACCTAACAAGTTTATTTTTAACCCAAGTCGGTGATGGGGGTGCACTTGTGTCAGGATAGCAAAGGCAAGCTTCTCAGGTAGGGTGGGAGGATCTCATTCAGCTCCAAAGCCTCTCTGTTGCACTCTACCACATGTCGGAGCTGAAATGCTAAATGGACAACAGTGTTTAACTACTACTCTAAAAAGGAACCGAGGCAGGATTACGTGTGCTTCTTTCCCACAGTGCCGCAACCCCTGGCCGCAGGAAGGCGCATGTCTCTCAGATCCTGAGTTTGCCGTCTGGCCGTGTGGTTTTATGTAAGTTGAGCTCACATGAGTGAGGAAGAAGTTGGTAGCCCTACTTCATAAATTACTGAGAGGACTGCACAAAATGACGCCTGTAACTGGGGTAGTCGGGACTCCACCACCAGATAATGTGCATCATTCACCCTCCCGCCTCACTCTGTCCAAGTTCCGCTCTCAAATGGGCTGTTCATTTACTCAAGAACCAAAGTGATTCACTTGCTCTATCGAATTCCGACGCAGGACTCGATGACCTCCAAGCTTCCCTCAGCTTCCTCCACATAACACCCTGTGCAGTCCGAGCCACATCAGGACTGACACACCCTGTGTCCCCTCTTCTCTCCTGACTCCTCCTCAGAGCCTGCCTTTGGGGGCTGCACCACCACTGCTGTCTCCCTGTACACCACAGCTGAAAGTCCTCACATGTCAAGTGTCCTTCCAAGATCGGCACAAGCTTTTCCATGAGACCACATTCCTGCTCACGACAGCCATGGGGCCTGTGGGGTCTGTGTTAGGATGACACACACACAGGGCCTCGAGCAACTCATCAAAGCCTGCAGATTCCACATGGGGTCCCCCAGCAGCTCCCCACAACCCTTGTCCTGCTGGGCCTCCTCCTCTCATATTACCCAGGGCCGGCAATCTCAGATGTTACACCTGCCAGGTGACAGATGCACATAAGGCCAGGACTGGGTATCTCAGTGGAGCTCATGATGGGATCCTTGGGTCCTGCTGTTAGGCAGAGGCAGACAGGACTTGCACACAGCTTTCAAATACCATGTGGTTAGCACGGGTCTCAAAGCTGCTGAACAGCCAGAAGCTACAGCCTTTCCTTAGCTGAAGCCTAAAATCTCCACAGATTCCCAGGTCCCCCAAGTCCACTCTTAGTATCACAGAATAAGCAAGGAAAAGGGCTCAGGCTGGATGTGAAACTGCCTAGGGACCCGCTGAGTGAGATTATTTAGTTTTTCTGAGCCTCGAGGAGCTTGGAGACAGTTCCCCAGCTGAGCTGGGAATCACGGACATCTTCTAGAGGTTGCTCTAGGGACAAAAGCCCACCTGCCTGTGGTAGGCACAATGGACCAGTGGGAGGAGGAAGCCTGGGGACAATTGGCGGCTTCCCATCAGCATAGCCCAGACTAGACGTGAAGATGGAACCCAATCCCAGGTGCGCCCCTCAGGCCTGCCTTGCCCGCGAGACCTGTGCCAGCGAGAGAGAAAGGCTGTGTCAGCGTTGCGAGGACGCAACACCTGACGCTCACAAATTAAAAGAAGAGAGGGTATTTTGGCTCAAGTTTCATCCGTAGTTGTTGGCTTGCAGGCAGCAATGCAGGGCACAGGGGCCAGGTGCATGGAAGCTGAGCATCAGGAAGGAGCTGGAAGGGCGATGGACTCATCTGGCCACACCCACACCGCCCGCCCACCAGGGACCCTTCCCCAGCCAGACCCCCACCCAACCGCAAAACAGCGATACGCCCCTGGCCACCTTCCTCTGAAAGCTCAGTCTGGAGCCCAGCACACTCAAGGGGAAGTCTAGATACAAACCGTGTATCTAGGCCAGGCCCCACCGTGAGCCGACCCTACACGGACCTGACCCGCCTCCACTCTGCCAGGCCACCTTGTGTCTACTGCAGGGCACCTTTTCCCTGGAGAGGCCCCTGACTGCACCAGAGGCCAGCACGGTCACCACTCCCTCACCCTCGGGGCCTCGGAGGTTGCCAGGGTAACAGCAAACTATTCTCAGCCTGCTGTGGGATCCAACTTCTCTACCCACACCCCAAGGGCTTTCTTTGGTCTCATTCTGCACCCCATGCTGAGATCTCTTCCTCCAGCCTGGCAAGATCAGAGCAGAGAGGAGAACAGGAGGAGCTGACCGTGTGGCGGGGCCCTCGCATTTTATCTCCTTATCGCTTTATTTCCTTAGTTACAGCACATTTCCATTTACGGAGTACATTTCCTTATAAAAACCTCCCAGTGTTTACCTCTCCTACCAAACAATTCCTCTGACCTCTTCTTGTTTTTAGCCTTTAAATATCTGTTGATGGCTCACTCACCACATTCCCCATTCAGTTATTAATGGCCCACAAAAGCTCACCAGCAGCAATCATTTACTGATTAATCTGCACAACAATCCAGAAACACAGGTAGTATTAATCCTTCATTCTGCGGAGGGAAGGCTGGGCGGGAGGAGGTGAACTCAACCACAGTCCGGGCGAGTGGAGCGGACACCTGGAGCCTCACAGGTGCTTGCCCGGGTCCCGGCTGGGAACCCAACAAGGTCCAGGCAGCTGGACCACGTCTGTGCCGAGACCTACCTGTCACGGAATGGTTAACACTGTGAAGATTCACCCCAAAATGATTTTAACTCAGAGTTCACAAATAACAGTGGCTAAAAGAAAAGGGGTCGTACCTGGGAACAAATGCTAGAGAGGAAGAACAATGAAAAGGAAAAGGTCTGGATTACAGACTAACTCTGCCACCCCGGGAAGGAGAGTCACTTCACTTAGCTGTGTCTCTGTGTTGTCTGTACAGTAAGGTGGCCAGGTTAGGGAGTATTTAAAATATCTCACTGTTTTAAATAAGACCGACTCCCTAGTAAAAGAGCACGGAATACCACAGCACCGACACGCAAGGCTGCCGAGGTCTGGTGAACTGAGATGTGCACACCACACTATCGATGCTCACAGTGACAGGCCCCTGGAAAACAGGGGTGCCAGCAGCAGCCAGGGCCACAAAGAATCCCATGCTCAGGCAGGTAAGTCACACCTAGTACCGGCTGCTCAGAAACAGCCCAAGGGAGGCAAAAAACCACGAACACATGAAAATACACATCCCAGTGCTAGCCACCAACAGAAAGACTGACATCAGTTTACAGGTTCATTTTAGAAACACGTCTTGCCAAATACAGGAGTAATCAACAGCACAATTGGTTTGTTGGTATTAAGAAAGGTAAATGTGGGAGTTATGCACAAACACCTAAAGTCTCACCAATAAATGAAAAAGACACAAGTAAAAGCGGTATATACCCTGCTGCCAGCTGTCTATAAGCCGGACAGATGTGCAAGAGCCCATAAAAAATCATAATAGTGATGTTATTAGACTTACTGTTTATTTTTAAAACATTCTACCCAATGTAGTGAAGACCAGTTTTCCATTAACACATACATTTTACCATTTAATCCATAATTTAACACTTTCTCAAACCCTGCTTCAGTTTGATGGCAAACAAAATCTTAAAGTTTCTGCCTGAGTCTCCTGGGTAATTTTTATTGCCTACCATAATATTTATTGCATTTTTCTTCCAGAGTAGTTTCTTCTCTTTACTGCGTAATCCTTCAGTGTCTTTAAAGAGTCTGAACTCTCAGAATGCTTGTACTTCTTTCCTTTCCCTAAGAAAGGAAGATTGTTAAAAAAAAAAAAAAAAAAAAAGAAGTCTTCTTTTTTTCTTTCTTTCTTTTTTTAATGCAGTTCTGGGGGTGGAACCCAGGGTGGGATGGAGGCCAGGCTCAAACACTTCTGCACTGAGCTGCCCCTGCCCCAGAACTGACTTCTCTGGTAGACACGGCATGATGAACTCCAGGACTGCTAACGTTTGCCAAATGCTTGACCCGGATCCCAGTTTTTGTAGAACCCTGAACTGTGGGCTCTTCTCACACACAGGGCAGTTTCACATTGCACATTTTTAGAGTCTTACAGCAGGGCATCTGCTCTTTTCAGGGCATTTTAAGGTTCCCTTCATGACCCTTACAAAGCTTGTCCCAAGCCGCCCTGTGCTGACGAACTTCACTTCCTGTGATGACTCTGACACCCTCTTGCATTTCTTAGAAATGTTCTCTTACGACTAGGTCATTTGTACGTCTTTGATCATAATATCTCGGAAAGACTGCAGAGCCAGTGAATTAAAAATCTGATTCCAGGTTTCGTGTGTGCCAGCGAACACCCTCATTAAAGCAGGAGTGTGATGAGATCGCTTTCAAAGCTTCCCGTCCCTCTGCCCCAGCACCGCTGAGGCCAGCACTGAAAGGATGCACAGTAAAATTAAATATCTAAAAATTCATCTTTAATTAACAGAATTGGATTAAAGCTAGACACCGCCGCATATCATACGAGAAATGGCTGAACCGGCTTCCAAGGGCTTTAATTCAATTAGGACGCAGTGAGTGACACTCAGACGGGAAAGGTTAATTGGGGCGGCCAGAACACAATCATTCCTTACCTAACCAGTCATTAAACTTCTTAACCTCTGAGGGCAGTCCCAGCTCGGTGAAATCGCCTGTGTGGAGAAGGATGTCCCCGTAAGGCATCTGGATACCATCTGTTCTGGAGTGTGTGTCTGAGATGCAGACAAATCGCGTGTGGCCCGCTGGTTTTGGAGTGTCATATGGGATGGGGTCGACCCTAAAGTAGACATAACAGATCCCATAACAGTTAAACACGTCAGAACCCTCAAAATTGTCATCGCACATACATACAGACTGTTAGCCGTGCACACACCCAAACCAAATGGGGCAGAGGCAGGAGGGTCCCTTTGGAACAAGGGCCACGCTGGGCCACCGGATGACACAGCATTCCTCAGCCACAACCACACAGGACCAAGTTCAAAAATCTTACTTACCTGGCAGGAAAATTAAAAGAAATTAACATCTTACACAGAGTCATTAAGAACTCAGGAAATGGGTAAGAGTGATTCAGATGAATCTTAGGGATGCTGATCCCCAACTCAGGATGCAAAATTATGCTATTTTTCCTCTCATCATGCTTCAACTGATCCCACTATCATTAGGAAATAGACAACTTATTTATTCCTTCTTAAACATGCATAATTTAAGCAATGAGCTCATTTCCAGCGAGCCCTCCACACAGGCTCTGCCAACTGAGGTGAGGAGAGACGGCACTCACACAGCCTCCTCCCCGCCACCATTCAGCACCTGGATCTTGTTTTGCTAAGAGAGTCACAAATCAAATCGTGGGTAGGGAAAGTGATACCGAACAGCCGAGTTCTTAAGAAAGGAAACCGGATGTTAGAGGACCTCTGCCGGGCCCACTTCAGCACCATGAGTTATCTGCAGTGCTGGTTTCCTGCAGGTTGCTGGAAATGCTCCAGTGCCCGGGGTGAAGATTCTATTGAGCCCAAACCGAGTGCACGCTAATGTGTCTGTATAGATCTACCCATACATGAATACATGTAAGGTTTTAGAGACCTAAGCACTGTGAAATTACACTAGGGCATAAGAATCAAAAGGCAAAGTGATCAACCCAAAGCCAAGGAAAATGAAACAGAACATTCTCATTTAATTGACTGTAACAAAGTGTGCTAAATAAACTTGGGAGAGAAATGCAAATCTGACTCCTCGCACATACAGTTTTAATTATTTAAGAGGTTTGCAGCAGAGTTAAGGATGCTTTAACTATATTAACTCTCCACTGACAGTTTCCTTTAATTTCTCTGAAGGAATGCATGCTTATTTTCGGATTATGGGTGAAACAAGCAGTTATAAATGCAAAGAGAAGGTCACAAGAGAAGCAAATATGCAATGCAAAGATCCGAGTGTAAGACATTAAATAAAGAACTATATTTCACACCACAACCCCACGCATGAGAATTAGCATGCAGCCACCAGCAACAAAATACCCATGCAAGATTCCAATTCCTATATAGGTTTTGTTTAACCTTCCCCCTTTTTAAAGGAACAATCTGTTTTAAGAATGGCAATTTCAGTGAGAAAATGAAGATACCAGCATGTAACTTGGATAGTCTCAAATTTCTTTAATACAGAATCTTTTCCCTTTATCTTTGTAAGAAAGGAAGCAAAGGAAGGAACGAGAGAGGAGGAGAAGAAGAAGACAGGAAAAAGGAGAGGAGGGAAGGAGGAAGGAATCAGGAAACGGGACAGGGGGTCTAACGGGAAGCCTAAAAAAAAGTTGAATTTCTGTCAAAAAGAGTAGTGGGTTTCCCAGTGAAGGCTCTAAACGAACACGCTGGTGCAGGGAAGAAAGTTCACGGATACACTGAGGTCTCATCGGTAACCCAAGCGCCTTCCTGATTATAGCCAGTGTTGCTTGTCTATGTATAACAGTGTCTGGTGTCCTCCTCTCCATCACAGAGACTCCGTGTGACCAGCGTCCCCCGTGTGCCCAAAGCAGGTTTCCCAGATCAAAGGCTGCTCCCTGCTCAGCTAATTCTGTCACCCTGGGAGAGTGACAGGGGTGTGCCTACCCCAAAATTAAAATATTCACCATCCTGGGCTTCTCTGTATTTACTCTGCATCCACCAGCATTTGATTAGAAATTTAACAAATCAAGTACTGGACCACTGAAGCTGTAAATAAACCCAGTCTCATGTGTGTGTGCATGTGTGTGCCCATGTGTGTGTTTGCAGCTTTCATGCTAATGGTAACATGTAAACCAAGAGACCACCTTACTTGTTCTGTAATTCAGCTAAGTCACAGGCACGACTCTTGCATCAAAATCCTTGGGATCCACCCGATTTGTCAGAGGGACCTCACAGCCATTGCTTTGAATGCATGGGGCAGAACGTAAAGAAACCAACCGTAGACAGGCCTCCACTCTGCGACTCTGCCCACACCACAGCAGCTGATGTCCACCCAATACAGAACCTGTCCCCAGCTCAGCTCCAGACTGAGTGAGAAATCTTCTGAGAGAGCGAGCAACTCTGATTCTTGATTCACTTTCAACCTCCTTTCCCACCCTCAGAGAAACATGGGATCGTCTGGCAGAGTGAACAGTTCAACAAAGTCCAAGCAACATAAAAGCAGAGGGAGAGGAGTGGACAGAAAACCGGAAATGCTTGTCAGCTCTGAGAGGAAATGAGAGAAGGTGTCCAAAGCAAACAGCAGGACCAGCAGAGAGGATGCACCCCTAGCACCCAGGTATCGACACAAAGTTGGAAGATGAAGGCACCCAGGAGGTGCTAAGGGCGGGCTTAGGGCAGGAAATCCAGGAGCAGGGAGCAAGAAAATGCAAATGCAAAGTGTCCACAGGTCCCACGAACCCGGCACTACACTTGATCTTAGCCAAAAGGCCGAGAAGCAATGACCCCAGCACTGACCGAACAAAGTACAAAGCAAGGGATGGCTTGGGAAGACAGCACAGGGCAGGGTGCAGGACAGTGACATCCTCACCAGAGATCGCAAGGAGGAAGACACTGCCACCCTCGGACCCTTGGAGCCGAAAATCAGATGGCGCAGGGGAGGCAGTTACAGCGGCGACTCCCGAGGGAAACACCTGCCCAAACTGGGCACTTGGTACACAGCACAGGAAGACTGACCAAGGCAGTGGATACTCAGCTGGGAGGGGACAGGGACGGAGATCCCACCTGATCTGGAAGATCCCTACTCACCTGGCAAAGCCCTCCACCTCCACCCTCCTTGGTTAGTAACCCTCCCTGCCGGGACGACATGAATTTTCACTGGAGATTACAGAGGCAGGGAGGCTCCAAGCCCTCTCCCTGCCCCAGTACCCACAGCAGGTGCTGACTGCTCTGCCTGCAAAGCTTCCATTTCAGATACGGCACCTCCGAGGAGCCTGAGCCTGAGCCTGCTCCAGAGCCTAGAGCTGCAGACTGGTGTTGGGCAGCAACGTTGGCTGCGTCCTCGGCTCTGGGAAAAGCCCTTGCATCCTTTGAGCTTCAGCTTTTTCTGTCAAATGGGAATAATAACACTCAACTTGCCAGGTAGCGTAGAGGATGGAAACCATCCCGTCCAGGGTCTAACACACAGCACATGTGCTGAACAGAGAAGCAGAATAACATAGGGGTGAAGTGTGTTTCACTTTAGAGCCAGCCTGGCCAGCTCTGTTCTCACGTGATATTGACTGACTGTGACATCATCAAGTGCTTTAACCCTGGTGCCCGAGTCCCTCATGGGGAAAGTGGACAGGAGAACAGTGCTGATCTCCTGAGACTGTTGTGAGGATATAAAAGGATAATGAGCGTAATTTTCTTAATGCTGGCCAAAAGAATTTCTACTACTAGTAGAAGTAGTAGTAGTTGGGGATGTGCTTCAGCATACAGCACATACCCAGCATGCACCAAGCCCTGGGCTCCATCCCCAGCATGCGGGGAGCAAAGTAATAGCATCACTCAGGGACTCTGAGAATTAGAGCAGAGGAGACCACATGCACAACACTCAGTGCAGTACTGCACACATAATCCAGTCTATCCATGCATTTACTTCCTTCCCGTCATGCCACCTTGAGTCTAGCTCTGCACTCTGAAATAACAAGAAGAGTCTCATCCCTGTTCCATGACAGTCTTTCAAATATCTGACAATATGGTCCAATCCCCTGAAATTCTCTCTACCTGAGTAGTCAGTGCACTCACTCTTTCCTTGGGAGACAGTGTCTGGGACGCTCAGAGTCCTGCTCTTTCCTCTTAGATGCAAGTCCATTGGTCTCTCCATTTGCAGGGTGAGAATTCATGGTCTGTGCAAGTCCTTGGACCAATGAACCACGCATCAGAGATAAACGCTAATCCAGGCCACCGAGAGGTACCATGGGGATTTTCCTAGAGAAGGCCCAATCATCTTAGAATTATTTTCCAATTAACTTTCTGAGTTTTATGCCAAGCTACAAATCCTGTTCTTGAAGCTTTATCATCAAATGCATAGATAGCTCATGGCATATGCAAATAAATAAGCCATTTGCATCTGTTCAGTCTTGACACATTAGCGTTTTTCCACTCATAAAGAATATGACAGTATTACTGCTTCCATTATGGAGTCCTCTTTGGCCATATCTGTTATTATTTTCAATAACAAATTCATACAGTGTTGTAGAGCTCACTGATAGATCTTCAGAAAAGCTTTTATCATGTGGTTTGCTGTGACAGAGATTCTTCTTTAAAGCAAGTGTTCAGTAAAACTCTTGTGTACACAATCAGCCTATGATTCCATGTGAGAGTAGAGTGTCGCCCTTACAAAGCATTCTAACAGGATTTCAGTGTATTTACTATCTCCTAGCCCACGTCAGAACCCTGATGTTTGTGCTTGTGCATTCCACTGACTGTATAAAAGTCTTCCAATGTGACATTAAAGCTTTCACTCTGTTATCCAGAAAATATAGATAGCATGAAAGCTAAAATTATTTTTGTGATGTTACACCATCCAACCTAAACATACTGTGTGATCGATACAAATGGAAAAACTGCAAACACAATCAATAAATAAGTAGAATCCGGGCCTGAGGTGAACAGCATCACAGGATTCTTACATTGGAAGGGATTTGAGCTTACATAAGCCTGTGTTTTACTTCTCTGAGTATCTATCACCTTCATGAGCTCTGCCTTACCTGCACTATTATTTCATGGTTTCTTAAATGTCCTATAATTTCTACACAAAGGTTTTTTTTTTAGATTTCACCTGACCAATGTTATCAGTGAAGTCATGAATTGTATAGCTTGTTTCATTTTCTCAACCACATGTTAAAGCAAAAAGTATTACAACTTTTGTTTGAGAATTGTCTATTCTGAAGCATCTTGCCTGACACCAAAGATTCTATGCTTTGGAAGACACTGGCCAGGTTTTAAACGCCTCGCTTTATCAGAACTGGGGTCAGAGCTAGATCTCAAGTTCCCTACCTTCCAATCCACTTCTCTGCCCAGGCATTTAACTTTAGAACCTAAATTATACTAGCACTGTGAGAATAAAAATGATTTCAACAATTACAAAATTCCACCAAACCAATCCCTTAAACTCTGATACCCATCAGTATCTAAAGGGATTACTCAAAATCACTAGAATTTACTGTCACAATATTCAAGTTTTAGTTCTCCCTAGAGGGACCCTCCCCTTTCTCATGTAAATTATCCAGTAAAGGAGTCTCTTTAAAATCTTAAAAAATAATAGTAACGCATAAGGGCAGTCAGCAATATAAAAGTTTGAATTTTAAAATAGTAGTGAAGATGTAAGTGTCCCTCCTTCTTAGAGATGTTAAGTCACAAGTGTAACTTTTCTTTCCAAATACAGGTCCCTAAAGGGGATACTGTTAACACGTAAGTGCTCTCAAGAAACATACAAGACTGTAAAATATAGGGGTGGCGCGCGCTTTCTCCAGGAATCCTCACTCAGCTGTCCAGCACTGGACAAGTCTCATCCCTTCTAGTCTTTGGTCCCCAAAGGTGAAGAGCATTATGACTAGGGACACCCAGGTTCCATGCAGCCATCATGCACCATGTAAGACTGCAGAAGCAACTGGGTCTCTGATGCTTCTTAAAACATGTTCTTTCTCTTTAAAATTTTATTTTCTACTTGCTCGACAATCCATGAGGTAAACACAGCCCATTTTCTACTTGCTGGACAATCCATGAGGCAAACACACCTCATCAGAACTAGGGAGGTGCTAAATAAAGAGAAGGGAGTGTAATTTCCATCTGGAAAGCACTGAGGTTTACCTAGTGCCTAGGGGAGCAAAGAACCCAGAATCCCAGAAGCCGCACAAAACCAACTGACAGGACACGCGATTTCACTGAGGTGCTTCTGCAGTGGGAGTCTTCATTTTCCTGAATGAGGAGCAGACGAAAGCCCCCTAGCTTGGCATGCCCCAGAACGGCCACAGTGCTGAAACGCAGTGAGCGTGGCAGAACCCGACGTATAAGTACTAGGGCACTGGTCTCCTCTAACTGCTGAACTGCTGTATCAACACTGTTCTATCACCAACTAATTACAGCTAACAAAGCCTTGCATGCAGCATGTGCCTCCTCTGTTTTTTCCCAAGTACAAAAGTATAGTGCCGACGTCCAATGAATATTAAGTGGTAACAATTTAATTCTTGGAGCAATGCGTGCAATATGAATTCAGGGTCCTGCTTGCAGCGCCAGTGGAAGTGTTTTCCTAACTAGTTACTGTCTGCCCCTGAGCGCTCTTACACGGTTATTGCTGGGTTATAAATAACACATGGAGATGCACTGTCCAAGGCTACATGCTTCCCTCTCTTCTAAGGTGACAACTATGCTAATCGGCTTAAAACTCTGTTCTGAGACGCACTGTTGCTCAGGCGTCGGCGACCAACCATTTCCTAAGCATCTACCTGTGTGCCAGGTATCCTGCCAGGTGCTGGGGAGATAAGCAGCAAGGGGGGTTCCTTGGGGGATTCTGAGACGCTCCATCAATGCGCTATGTAAAATCCTTACTGACAGGACTGGTGACTGATTATTTAGTTACTTCATGAGGATATATTGAACTTATATATTCTATAAGCCGGAAACTGTGCTACTGCTACGTACGGAAGAGTCGGCAGTGAGTGAGTCTTGGGGGTCCATGTGATGTGTATGTGTGTGATTTATGACACATCAGGAAACGTGTTATGATCAAGGTCATGTGAGGTACCGTGGGGCACAGGAGAAAATGTGGGGCACTGCCTGTGGACTAGGAAGGTGTCATGGCTTCAATCTCAAATGTCCCCAAAACTCTCACGAGTCTGGAAGCTGAGGGGCTCGTGCAGCTGATGTACTCTCCTCGGTGGATTCATCTACTCAGATGCCAGGCACTGCACACTGCCTGGGACATGGTCACTTTCACATCACCTTCAGGGAGACAGCTCCTGTCTTGTTCCCATTTTACACCTGCAAAGACTGAGATCAGATGAGACAACGCGGCAAAGGCACGGAGGTGGTGGGTGCTTCTGTCCTGGGCTGGCTGCTCAGCGTCCGCGTTTACCCTCAGGCCACCCAGCACAGCACGCAAAGGTCAGAGCAGCTTCTGTCCTAAAACGGAACACAGAGCTTTTAAATCAATGATTACAACTTCAGGAGCAAACTACAGGTCCTTTGCAGACACGTCTTTGCCTAGCTCACTCCAGTAGGAAGAACCTCACAGGCATCAAAATCATAGCGGGAAGAGGAAGAAGGTCAGAAGAGCCTGGCTACAACTGATTAAACGAATTTTCTTTCCTATTAAAAGTGCAAACATTGTACCCGATGCTGTCTTTCCCCACCGCCCAACCTATCAAAGCCAGTCTCACAGGTGGCTGTGAATGGGCCTCACTGCTTAACCGTGCTCTTCAGAAGTACCCTGACTTCATATTCCAGTGGCCAATGGGCTTTGGTGTGTGACCCTTTCCCTTGAGTTTTAATGGTCTGTACTGTTTTCTGAGTTGTACTCAACTTTGAGTTGAGTCAGTCAGAATCACTTTCACAGAACAAGTCAGGTTTGAGGCAAGACCATTTTTACCAAATATGGGGCATCACTTTAAGTGTGTTTCAAGACAAATGTGTGGGAGTATTTGTCAGACCGCTTGACATGGCTCCAACATTTAACAATCTTTCAAAATCAGTACAATAACTTCCAGACTTAATATTTGTTTCTCTGCAGACTCTTTTATGATGATAAAGGACTATTTTACACTACAACTTCATCCCCTGCTGGAGGGATCCACTAATCCACCATAACAATTACGTGGATCCCACACAACTTCCCACTCTGCAAGTAAACACTGCTGTCACAGAATATTTCACAGTTTATGCTACCTATGAGTATCACAGGATCTGTACATCCCAGTCACAGACACAATGGCTGGCTTGTCCCTCAGCAAGTGTGTGGCTCAGAAGACAATGAAATCAAAGTCTGACTGCAATGCCAGTGATTAATCTACGTCTAACAATAACAAAGAGAAAAGCTATGGACCGTGTTGTTATACCCCCTAGCTAGCTCTGGCCAAACTCTGTCCAAGATTTCCTGCTCAGTGACACTGGCAAGCTCTACCAACAGGTAGGACTGGTTATGTGTCCTCCTTGTCACCACATTTTAGAGCACTGAAGTCTCTTGCAAGTAGCTCTGTCCAAGAAGGACACGGAAAGGACTAAGAAGAATGCTGTTCCTGAGAACCTCTAGAAGACCTGACACTCCCCTTCGGGCAGCAGGACTCTAACACGGCTTAGGGCGCAGATAAGCAGAGTCACTAATGACCCTAATTCACCATGGCTTGCATGAGCACCTGCACTGAGGGTCCCATCTTTAATCAGATCCATTATGTGAAGTAGTGTTGCTAAGGCTGTGGCTCTTAAGCTCTCAATGCTTTATCTCACCTCACTCTCTCCATACTCTGTCCTCAGTAAGAAGCGTGGAAATCTGACCCGCTCCTCATATTTGGGTTGTTCGCTCCCAACCTAACAGTACAGTTACTTTCTCCCATGGAACACGCAGTTCTAGTCACTAACTCTTCTCATTGTCTTCTGACAGTGTTTTTCTGTAGTCTAGCCAGTAAGTCACAACATCCCAAGGTAGGTGGAGAGCACACACCTCCCAGTAGGCAGGGTCTACAGCCCCTTCCAATCAGAAGTAGCTACATGAAGATGGAGACCCCTGCTCCCTTAGCACCCCACAAGGAATTATGGGGATTTGTGTCTCTCAGGGGAAAATGACACAGGAGATTCAGGGGTGGCAAAGCTGGCTGGGAAGTAGGCATGACCTGTTCATTACAAAATACCAGACCTGTGCACAGAACAGGTCCTAAAGCCCTACACATGGTTTTCTCATGAGAACTGGAGCAAGTACTCAATGGGATGGCCTAGACTGACATCAGCGGGAGGCGTGGGTGATACAAGAAGGACGTCCACATTGAGTTCATTCCACTGTGTTCTCTCTTGCATGGTGGCCACCCTCATGCTCGAGGGTGCATTTCTTTTCCTACTTTTCCTTGGCCCAAATTCACTGTATAGATCCTATTTATTTTCCTACCTTTAATAAAGCTTTGCTACCATTTGTGCTTGTCCTGACAAGTTCTTTGCTTAGGACAGAAAGAACCTAGAAACCAGAAGGAGACTCCAGCACCCCCAAACCCAATAACATTTAAACTTTTCAATCCATCATTTTACCATTTTATTTATTTAATTCAAGCCTCAGCCCACCAGCAAAATCCAGTCCAGTGCCCGTTTTTCTAACATTTTACTCGATCACCATCACCTCATCTGTTTAAATAACGTTTATGACTGCTTTCAAGATTCTACAGCAGAGTTTTATAGTTGCAACAAACACCACCTGGCATGCAAAGCCAGGGAATTTTACTATTTGGACCTTCACCATGTAGGTCACAGAAAAAAAAGGAATACAGTACTCCAAGAGCAGATACCTGGGAATTCATACACCAGCGGGACAAGGGGGGAAGGAGAGAGGTAGGCAATTTAGGGAAGCGAATGATTTTTAGGGAAGAGGAATGGGCCCTTGGGGAAACAGATGGGAGGTATAATGGCTTGTGACAAAGCTTGCCTGGAGGTGGTGTCCTCTTCCGCTCCCCTCTCTTGGGATGCAAGTGAGTCCATTTTCCCTGGTTAATAAAACTGCTAAGGAGCGGGCAATGACAGCCGAGTTCCGTTCGGAGAAGCTGTCTTTAGGCAGCGGGGGGAGCTCAGAGCAAGCCTCTCCCCACGTTCGCTCTTTCTGAAGGGCCTTGGTTTAAAATAGTCAACAGACGACAGCAGGAAGTTGGGGGTGGCATGGCCAGAATTCCTTCAGCTGGAAAAACATGTCCGCTCCTGAAGCAGTCGCTCAGCAAACTCTTAGTAAACAACTTGATGTTCAGCGCCATGACCGCTGCTCTCTCTGCCTAGTACTGAGCAGTAAGTACCCAGATACTGTATACTGGGGGTGTGCTGTGTTACTTCCTTGAATCCCTCAAATTCCCTGTGTAACGTGTGTGTGTGTGTGTGTGTGTGTGTGTGTGTGTGTACACACGTGTGCTTGTCCAAACGTTTCCTCAGGACCCAGGCTGAACTTGGGCCTTTGGCTTTGGATCTGGGCCTGTCTGCACCTGTGTTCTGTGCTGTGCAACACTATTTCTCAGAGGAGGTGGGGACAACCGGAGACTTCCGAGTGGGTATCTTTGAGTGCAGTGTTAGCGCCTCGGGAGGTTATCTGACTTCATCTTTGGGCTACTTGCTACCCCCGTGGCTTGCCCACAGCTGACAGCTCCCATGGTTCTTGTCCACAGAGTAAACCAGTGTGCTTCTGTGGATGTTCAAGTGACTTCGGCTCTAGTTTCGCGTGTGTTTGAAAAACCATTTCAATGTTATCTGATCACATATAAATCTGTGGTCCTCCGACAAGCCAGTGGTAACAATTTTCTTTCCCTTTTTTAGAAGTGCTTGAATTTTGACGGTGCTGGGGATCACACCCGGGCCTCGTGCAGGCCAGGCGCGTGCTGTGGTGACAACCACCCTTGCTGCCTCACTGGTCAAAAGTTAAGAAAGTGAAAAATGTTCACTGTGCGTTTGTACCACAGTTAGGAGTTCTTAGGATGTCGTCTTCCCCATCCCGAGTTCTTCGTTTTGAGGTGCACACCTGCCAGTGCCTAACCAAAGGGTCACAAATGAGGCACAGCTATGCGCATTTCGGGGAAGGAGACTTTGAGAACAGAGTGACTAGGAAGTTGCTCCATTGGACACTTAAGTCACTCAGGAGGTCGGTGAGGCCTAGGTTTGGATGGTGGCTCCGCTGCTGCTCGGCTGTGAGACCCTCAGCAAGACACTGACCTCGCTTATACACCTGGGCTAATGGGTGTCAGAGGATGGAGCGACTCCCGCATCGCCGTACCTTGCATGTGTTCCCCCAAAACTCATGTGTTCAAAAACTTATTCCCAACCCTACGGTGTGTATTTAGGAGGGGCCCTGGCCTTCGTGATGGACTAAGATTGCACCACAGGCGTAGGCTCCTTATCTCGAAAGCAGGTCTGTTACAGAAGCAAATCTGGCCCACTCTGCTATCCCTCTTTCCCCTTATTCTCCTCTGTGACGGGAAGGGCAGCAAGGAGACCCTGGCAGGTGCTGACCTCGGGTCTGGGCGTGGCTCCAGAGCTGGGAGAAGTGGATTCCCTTCCGCTACCTACGGCTGGGTCTGCAGCGTCCTGGCCCAGAAACACTGAACGGATGCAGAGGTTGGAAAGCCCGTGCGCACCAAGGGCTCCGGAAGTTCCAGCCAGCACTGCTGAGATTCTTCTGAGAGGACTGAGAGAGGAACTGTTTCAATGTGGGATGCCTCACAAATGAGGGTGTATTTTCCTGAGCCGTGAAAAGTGAGTCGCTCTCCACACAGACCCAGAGCTATGTTACTGGACATAACAGGGACAGCATTTAAACAGAGAGAGAGAGAGAGAGAGAGAGAGAGAGAGAGAGAGAGAGAGAGGAGGAGGGAGGGAGGAGGGTGGAGGGAGGAGACTCGGGAAGCTGAGTCACAATGCCAAATTTACAACGAAGGCATTTTCCAGTAAGAACACTGCACTTACTAAGTACCTTGAATTTTCCTAGATTTTATAAAGCCTGTACCTCATAGGTGTGTATGGGTTACTAAAGCCAAGGAAGTATGAATTATTTAGATGTTAATTTTTGCAAAATCTGGACACCAAGTTATGATGAGTACAGTTAGGACTATCACACTGAGCAAGTGGGCATTTTCCTCCAAATACTGTAAACCATAAAAGATATTAGCTGAGAGTCATTGAGCCCAAAGTCCAGGGCATATAGACAGATAAAATTTCATACAACATCCCTTAACAGCTAGCTTATGTGCAATGAGCACACGCCCACACTCACAAACAGGTAGCTATACACACATGAAAATAACACACACACTCAGGAGGCTGAGGCAGGAGGACTGCTGTGAACTCAAAGCCAGCCTGAATAGCATAATGAAACACTTTCTCAAAAAGACAAAAAAATTAAAAAATAAAAAATAACACAGAGATCCAATTATACCCTGATTCTAATCTTGGACAGATCATTCTGTAGCTGGTTATATATGAGGAGGGGGTCAAAGAGCACAGAGAATGTTTAAATTTTTTAAAAATTACAGTAAAAGACCCGGTGCCATTAAACCCCCTCGAAAACCTCCCCTTCTCTTGTTCAAATACAACTACCCCATCGTTCCTGCCACTTTCTGAAGCAGTTCTGGAAATCCTCTTTCATAAACGTCTTTACTTGCGCTGTCCTGCCTACCCTGATGTCCTAAACTGTTTCAAAACATTGCCTTTTCATGGTCATTTTGATTTTCCGGACGAGCCGGAAGTCATATGGTGCCAGGTCTGGTGGGTAAGGAGGATGAGGGCAGCCCGGGATGTTTTCATTTGACAGAAATTGCCATAAGCTGAAACTGCTTCAGAAAGTGGCTACATAGCAGGGTAAGTGTGTCTGAAGCAGGAGGGGTAATGTGAGGGGGATTCACAGCCATGTGACTTCCACTAAATAATTTTTCAACTTGAACTTTCATCCTCTGTTTTGATCACACCTCCTACCATCTCCATGTCTTATTGGTCTCATGGGAGTTCACAGCAAAATTTCCCTCATTCCATTTCAAATCAGCCACTTCCTTGGACCCTCTGGCTAGGGGAAGAAACTTCGTCCATCTGTGTCCTTTCTTAGAATGTGCTGCAATACCCTCCCGCACCGGGTCTGCACAACCCCGCCCGTCCTCTCCCTCTGACGCACGTTCAACAGCGAAACTGCGGAAGATGCACTCCTTTAGCTGTGTTTTCTGGGAAAAAAAAGATCTTTCAGGAATGGGAAGAGATGAGGGGGAGCAGGGGGAAAGAGGAGGAAACGCGTCCCGCACGCGCACCAGCGCCCCGCCAGGAGCGCACTCCTGTGCCGCACACGAGGACTGACGCCGCTTGGTGGGGGACTGTGTGCACCCAGACGCAGACTCTCACCTGCCCCATCCCCTTCTCCACTGCAGGGATGGGTGCCGCAAAAGGTGGCCAGTGTGCTTTGGCTTTGGCGGGAATCAAACTTCCCCCTAAAAATACTCCCTCAAAAAGGAGGAACAGAGGCAGGGCAGGCTCTGCCTCGCGTCCTCCGGAGCTCCCTCCCCACGCAGTGCGGACCTGTGACTAGCAGAAGGCACCGCAGTCCTCTCCCCGTGACAGCCCTGGCCTTGAGGGTCCCGGCTCCGGGCTGCTCTAAGTCATCTTGGGGAGCGGCAGGAAGTGGGCCTGGAAGTCCAAACCTGCCTCCTTCCCACTCCAACTTGGCTGCTCTTCAGAAAAACCGTGGGAATACGGGAGTGACTATCTTCCAGTGCATGTTCAGGACACACTGGGGACGCGTTCCACAGCCGACGCTGACACCCACCCGGGAAGTCAGCCTGGGCGCAGAGAGGGGACGGCTGTTCTCACCTTCCGTAGGAAACACCTGGAGGGCTCGGAACCCACTCCAGGAAGTGAAGCAGGACTAGATCATTGCTCCTTCCTTGCCCTGAGTCAAACGCTTGCTCTGGGACCGAGGACCAACCCTCATCCCTGCTGTGGCCCTGCAGGGAGAGTGCCAGGACCCAGCATGGGCTGCCGGCGACACCTCACCCAGCACTTAGGACGCGGGCACTCCGACAAGTGCCCAAGTGCGGAGCAGGGCACAGAGAAGCTCACGTGCACGTCTTCCCCGGGCTTTCATAGCCTGCGGGGCCGGGAAATGGGCTCAGCCCTGCCTCCTCGCACTCCTGCGCGGCAGCCAGAGCCCAGCCTGGCCTGCCTGGAAACAGGCTCAAGCCGGCCTTTCCGGATAGGTGACCACAGGTCAGGCCCGTGGGTGAGCACACAGGGGCCTCTGAGGGAAGTGGGTACCACCTGCTCTCGTGCAGACCGGACTCCTCCACAAGCCCAGTTACAGCAGCCGTCCCCGCAGAGCTGACGGCCAGGCCCGCCCCATGCTCTCCACAGGGACACTTGTTCCTCTGCAGAGTGGCGGGTGCAGAAGGACGAGGGGCTTGTCCACAGCCAGGTGGGCAGAACTGGGCCCAGGCTCCAGGTTTCTCAGGGCGCAGTGACGGCGCAGAGGCTGCACCGCTGAGCGCTCGAGGGGCAGCACCCCATCTGCGCCTTGTTGGCCCTATAGCCAGAGACTGCTGACCCCACGTTACAGATGAGGGCTGCTGGGCCAGGAAGGTGAGGGACTTCCCCAAGCGCAGAGCCCCGTAAACGCCGCGGCATCAATCACAGGGCGTCTGCCCGGCTCCAGCACTTGGTCACATCTTCTGCCTGCCCCAGACAGTCCTTCATTGAAGCAAACCCAACAGTAAAGAGGAAAAAAATACCAGAGTTCTCCTAGATTTCAAATAAATTACTCCTGAACACCCAATAAACGTCTGAAATTCTAGTTTCCACAGCTTTGATAATGTCAAATAGCAAATGCCCTAAAAGCTGAAACGCGCTATCTCTTGTCAGGTGTTTTACTGGTCCAAATGTCACTGGCTCCCACCTTTACTTCATTTAACAGAAAAACAGATGAAAACAGGTTTCATATAAATTCCCACACGAACTTTACGGGAGCCCCTAGAAAGACGTTATGAGCACAGCGCGTCTGGAGACAAACGCACGGACTGAAATCCTAGCTACACCAGCTGACGCCTGTGGGAGAGGGGCGCAGCCTAGCCTCACCCTCAGCATTCTCGGGCGACATCAGAGGTAAAAACCCTCCCTTCCTAAGGACGCTGGGCGGAAGTAAGGGTAAGGCGCTGAGTATAAAGTAAAAGCATAATTGCTGTAATTACCATAGTTCTGTTATTTCTGTCTCTGCAAAATTTCTCAGGCTTGCCCTGATTTAGCCACTTTGACAAAACCTGAACAATGGCCTTGATGTTCCAAAATCTCAGTAAATGGAGACTAAAGCAGCCTACAGCCTGTCCAAGACGCACCACTTGTCTTCTGCCTCAGGCAGACCCCTCGCGATTGCTGTTTCCCTGGTGCTATGGACCCTGTGGAGCGTTCCGTGCCCCCTCTGTGCCCGTGTCCCCCAGGCGTTCCTTCACACGGTGTCCCGGGCAAAGGCCTCACACAGCAGTTGCCCAAGAAGCCAGACTGGCAGAGAACAAATGAATTTCCTTGATCCGTAAAGGGGACTTTCCCAGAGAGATGAGAAAAAAATATTTACTGTAAAAAAGCTTTTGTCCCTGCATTATAAAATATATGCTTACTAATGTTAGGAATCATTAACTTTTTTAAAAAAATTAAGAATACCCACATATGAAAAGCAGTGAAAAGCGAGCCCACAATTCTGCTACCCAGAAACAGCTACGGGTAACATTTCGGTGTCTTTCTACTCCCTCTTCTGCTATGAATTTTTAAACACAATTGAGATTGTTCTGCACTCAAAGCGTTACAGTCCCCCCTTAAACCATTATACCATCGGCACACACAGTGTCACTGCAGCCCTTTGCACACGATTCCCCTGGCTGTAGCGGCTCGTTTGGTCCTAATTTTCTTACCCATTTCCTCTGCTGAGCTCCCCCAGAAAGCTTTTAAGCTGTCAAGCGCAGGCAGGATTCCTGGGTATCCAGGTCTAACCACGGGGCCGCCGGGGCCTGAACAAGGCCATTTCCTCCAGACGTGATGACACCGTGCATACTCCTCGCAAATGCCAGCAGCCCCGGAGTCCCGCCAGGTGCGAACCCCAAATGCCAGTTGCTCCGGTCAGTGGTTGCACCAGCTCCTCTAAGATAAATAAAACCACACTGGCAACAACCCCACCACCCACAGCAAGCCAGGGGTGCGTCAGTACCTCCTGCCTCTGCAGGCAGCCCGATACCAGGCCCAGATGACGTGAAGGGCATCGTGTCTCCTCCACCCTGATCGGTTTATTTCCGAAACCTGGGTTCCAGTCGACTTTGCGTGCCACCAACTGCTCAGCAAAACCCACTTTTTCAGGAATATATCGTGCTCGTTATATTTTTCTTTCATGAAAAATTTAAGAGGCAGAAGGACAGGGAACAGATAGAAAAGAATTTAAAGTCTATCTTGCTCCTTGAGACACAGCACGACACTGGTGTCCACTGGATCATGTCCGGATCCCTGTGGGGACGTTGTCCAAGATCACGGACTCAAGACCAAGCCCGTGTACCTGGGCGGCGGCAACGCAGTGAGAACGAACTCCGCGCCTTCCCCACCGTTCACACGAACAAACAGGGGTTCTAGGGAGATCAGAGTAAAGCAAAGCCAAGACGGCATTTGCAAATTTCTAGGCACAGTCGCTGAAATTTTGAAAATGCTCTGTGCTGAAACAGCAGTGAGGACTGGGATTGAGACACATCACGCGGGCATTCAGGCCGACCTAACGGGGAAACGGGATGCACGGCGGGCACAAGGCCCGCACCTGCTGCCCCAGCCCGTCTCCACACCAGGGCGGGACGGCTCCACAGGAAGGGCTGCGTGCCACTGCTGACCAGAACAGCCCTGTGCCTCGGGAAGGACGCTGCTGGGCACGGAGCTGGCACGGAGCTTGCACGGAGCAGGCAGCGGTGAAAGGAGCACAGCCAGAGTCTCAGATCCAGACAGTGAGGAATCAGGGCCGCAGCTTCTTTCTGCCGACTCCGCGACGCCAACTGAGAACCCGGAGTGACAGCGCCCTCAGCAGACTTCTCGGGGGTCCGGGGCAGCCCCTCCCCTGAGCGTCACTGCGGCACTCGGTGAATTCCCCGACAACCCGACAACCGCGGAGCCCGGATGTCAGGCCTGCGCCCAGAGCCTGCCCGCAGCTTCTTGGGTACCGTTCCACTCACTCCTCATCCAGATCTGGATCTGAACCCAGGGGTGCCGGCCTTCAAAAACTCCAACGCAGACCCCGAGCTGCCCAGGGGCCCGCCTCACTCTAGTTCTGCCACTGAGCTCCCGCCTCCCACTGGCCCGAGCCTTGACCTCCACACAGGTCCAGGTCAGTCTGTCCTTCCTGCTCCTTCCTGCTGCCCGCCCTGATGCTGCAGAACACCCAGGCGAGGTTGGCCTCAGCCTCCTACCCCTACTGCAGGTAAGGGGGTCCCCTTCACCTGCCCTTATCCCTGCGGCCGCTGTCCGCCTGGACCCTGGCTCCCGAAGCCTAGTCACCTCCTGGCCCCTCCAGATGGGCTCTCGCTGCACCCAAATACAGCGTCCCAGGTCCCCAGCTCTGTCTGCCGCGTCCTGGATGCTGCTGGGTGTGACCGCGGATCACTGTCATCCACGCAGCTCAGCCCACGGGCAACCTGGCCTCACTCAAGTGATTATTTTTTCAACGCTGGCTTGCCTTCTTCCTCTACCCCAGAAAGGGCTTCAGGTCCCCTGCACTGGTCACACCCAACCACCAGAGGACAGTACCAGGGCCACTTTACCCCTTCAGAGGTGTGATCAGAATGCACTGAATGTTTAGATTTTTAAAAATTACTCCATGCTGAGAAACTATCTTGTAGATAACAATATGTAAAACAACAACCATTGATAATTTCCTACCACTTTGTCTGTAATTCGGTAAGCTCCCCCATTACTATGTTATCCTTCTTTTACCCTTTAAAATAATAATAATAATAAAATTACTGCAGTAACACACACTGCCACAAACCTCGGAGCCCTCCCCTCCCCCAGTACCTGCATCTCGCCCTTCCTGCCACTTTCTGCAGCTGCCGTGCATTCTCACCCAGTCCCGCGCTTGTGAGTAGTTCAGCAACAAACAGAGAATGCTAAGTCACCTTGACCTAAACGCTGAGAGTGCCTGAAATGCCAGCATCCCTGGAAATTATCTTCTCTAACCAGTATCAGTCCTCCTGCTCCTTTCTTTTTTGGTACTGGTGCTGGGGATTGAATGCTGAGCCTTTGCACTGAACTACATCCACAGCCCTTTCTTAAAGTTTTTTATTTTGACACAGGATTTTGCTAAATCACTAGGTTACCCAAGCTAGACTCACACTTGCAACCTTCCTGCCTCAGCCTGCCATAGTACTGGGATTACAGAACTGTACCACCATGCAGAGTTTGAGCCTCATTTTACAGGTGTAGAAACTGTGGCTTCTACCACGTGATTCCGAAGCTGCCCCCACACACACACAGCCCTTTGGAAGGAGAAAGCCCCCCTTTTAGGAGCACGCCCCCCTTGTTTCTCGAGCGGAGAAGTCATCCTGGGTCATGCTTTTCTACGTTGCCTTGGTCGGTGGAACTGTTCCAAAAATATGCTCGCCAGTCTGGATTGTATTTACTGCGTGCTGCTCCATGACTTCAGCGACACATGGTTTTATTACGAGCATTGTTTTGGAAAAGAAAATACTCAAAATTCAAACTGTTAACCCATGGGTCTGAGACCAGCAAGACCCGAAGATTCAGGCCGACTGCACCAAGAAGCTGCAACCCAGATCAATGTCCACAGCCCCTTTCAGCCTTGCCCCTCCTGCTTCCTCCCTCCCTTCCTTCTTTGGCTCCTTCCTTCCTTCCTTCCTTGGTTCCTTCCTCCTTTCCTTCCTTCCTTCCTTCCTTCCTTCCTTCCTTCCTTCCTTCCTTCTTCTCTCCCTCTTCCCTTCCTCTCTCCTTTCCTCCTCTCCCTCCTTCCTTCCCTCTTCCTCTTTCTTTCATATTGAAGGCATCATCTCACTGTATTGTACAGGCTGCCTTCAAACTCACACGCTCGAGCAATCCTCCTTCCTCAGCTTCCCAAGTAGCTGGGGCTTACAGGTATCACACCTGGCTTGGCCTGAGTTTTCCTTCACTTACAAATAGGTATAACTCCACCTACCTACTACAAATTAAATAAGGTCATGTATTTCCTTAATAACGTAATTAGCACTTGGTTGAGCACACAGTGAACTCTCAAAAAAGACATTTCATCATCATCAGAGGTAGCAATAGCAGTATCTGTATAGATTTTGTTTATCTTGTCTGGCGTGTTCTTTTTAAAACTAGTTTCCTTCCAATCTAGGCTGTATGTCCAAAAGATTTAAGATACCCCAAAGGAGAGAGAGGTAAGGGGTACCTAAAAGCCTTTTTTCACCAACATGAGGCAGTAAAATGAAAAAAAGACCCACTGGAATGGAAAAATAGTCCAAACAATAAGCGTTGACTCCACAATCTAAACTGCGACGAATGTCACACCAAGACCGCAAGAGTCATCAGTAGGGCATCACAGCAAATCATTTCCTCCATAATAAATGTCCACAATCATCATTTCAACTTGCTGAACAGCCCGAACTCACATGTTTGCCTGGCTCCATACATATGTGAATGAACGAATGAAATAATGACTGTGCCAAATATATGAATATGTATCAAAACTAAAACCAATTTGTGTGCTATTCTATTAAGTTTAATTAAATTCAATTAAGTCTTTAACTATTTCTAACATAACCAGAGGTATCGATTCAGACTTTTTGTTAGAGACAATATGTGATTTGGCATTATGCACAACATAAGAACTCAAAAATACTTTTAGAAATTTGTGGATTTTTTAGCAATTCATGACTACCGATAGCCCAAAAGTAGCTATGAGGACAAGAAAATTATCAGCTCCCACAAGAGTGTAATAAACAGAACTATAATTCACGTTCCTTTGAAGATGTTCTTCTCTGGCTATTGTGAGGTTTAACACACACACAGGCTCAGAAAATCTGATTGTTAGTTTCCTGTTTGGTTTCTTTAAGCTTCAAAGGAATGACTACGTGCTAAATAACCTATCAGCAAATATCTCCAGCCACCGATTGTGGTGCCCTTAACAAGGGAATGTGTCAATATTTCAGTCTCCAAGCTGAGAGACCGTATTTCCCACCTATAGAGGATCCTTTGGATCAACTGCCGGATCAGCTTTCCAATAGCTGGTCCAATACCTTTGTAGACAAAGGCAAAGTTGTTCCAGTATTATCATGAGAACTCTTCATGGTCATGAACATGAAGGATCCAATCTGAAAAGCATTTAGCTTGGTGAGTTCACAGAGCCTTGTGTCCAGGGAGGGAGAGTCAGATATGAGAACTCACTCACTAATGGAATTCACCCCTTGGGCATATTGAGCTGAACTGGACAGGCCTCCGCAGGAAGGTCTGCATCAGTGTGACCCAGGATGATTTCTGTGGCCAGAAAACACGGAAAAATCTACTCAGTGATGTACCTGGGAACTGGCTCCAAACACAGACCGAGAGAGGTGGTCTCAAAACTTTCTTAGCAATGCTGGTCTTCAGAAATAACTAATACTGCACTCAACACAACATACACACACACACACACACACACACACACACACACACACGGGAACACACACACACACATACACATTCATTCATATATACAGACATGCTAAGTTTGCAGCCACACTTCAAGGAGTCTCGATGGAATGATCCTAAGTCTCTCCTTCTTCCAGTGCTACAGTCCAGCTATTGCCCACCACTGGGCCTTGCTCACATGTGCTCAGAAAATGCCTCCCGCACTTTCTTTCTCTTTCCCTTTGTTTCGTTCATCTTTTTGCTCTCCCTCCTCTTCTTTTCTTTTCTTCTTCCTTTTTTAAAAAAATTTTCTGACTTGGGAACACGTCAAAATTTGAAGGACAAAAAAAACGAAGAAAGCCCAAAAATGCTTTACAGTCACAACCAATTCATTTCAAATAGTTAGTGAACCTGGGCCTCCTCATCTAGACAATTACAGCCAAAGAAGGATCTAGTTTCAAAGGGCAGCTGCTCATTTGAAGTGGGATAAGCATGGTTCATTTTTTCAATGAGAAAACAGTGATGAATGGGACAGAAAATACAGATATCTTTAAAGTTAAACTAAAGAAATGTTTTAATTCAAGGAGGTCATCAGATTGGAAATATTATCCAGAGAACATTTCAAATCACAGAGAGGCACTTTCAGGAAATCTTAAGTGACTGCAAATGGGGAGGGTGCCCTAGAGATGGGTCGAGGCAAGAGTCACACATGCAGCTCTACCTTGTGGGGCGTCCAGCGGCCGAGGGCTTGGAGCAGTGTTGACAAAGGACTTTACAACTTTCATCAAGAAAAATGTATTCTAGATTGCAATAATATTTGAATTTTTCCAACCTTATACTATTATTTTTGCAAACTAAACCAAACAAAATTATCTTCAAAACCACACCCAACGGCAATCGTGCAAGTATTTTGCTTTGTAAAAATCTGTTGAAAGGAAGACATCAAATTGGCCTATTTTTCTGCTTGTATGTTGTATTTCAATTAGAATTTTGCTAACTAAACAGAAACTATACTCAGTATTCTTCCATAGGAAAATTTTTCCTAGATGTATTTTTAAAAAAATACTATGTGAACACACAACTGTGTATCTCCTTCAAACTCTTACTAGAAAAAACTTGTAAGATATTTTAGAAAGCTATTTTCTCTTCTTGGTTTTGGCTGCTTAAGTCTTCTTTGACAGAAGAAAAGCATTCACTCAGGTATTAATTCCCCACCCATTCCCTGCGAAGCATATTTTTTGTCCCTCTCTGGAACCCACAGGTTGCCAATTGCTACCAGGTGCCAACACCCTGGGCTGTCACTGAGCCGGGTGGCAGAAGCTGTGTGGAACCCACACCACTACAGGCTACCGAAGGGCTCCTGCCTCCCCTCTGACTTCCATTTTAAAAATGCACAACCTGAGAAAGCTGCTGCGGAAGGGCAGCCCCGATTTGTGACATGAGACGTTCTCACTGGTCCCGGGAACAACTGACTTTAGAAGTCAGCAATTATTGTTGTGTTGTAGTATTTATTGTAAGGAAATAAGGAGGGAATCTCAAAATGACTTTTGAGTCATTTGCCTTGCAGATGTCTTTTAAAGAGCCAATTAAAAACACTGGTAGCTAAAAAAACAGTGGTGACTAACTTAGGTTGGGTTGGGTTTTTTTGTTGTTTTTTTTTTTTTAATTATATAAACCATTTTCTGTAGCCAACTGCCTGAAAAGCTTCAGCTCGCTTTATATTTCCAACCAACACCGGCTGGCATTTACTTAGTAAGCAGAAGTTGTCACATGCACAGAAAGTGATTAGCGATCACTTGCTACGCGACATGAGCTAGTCCTAACACTCCCATTTACCCCCTACTGAACCAATATCTTAGCTCATTCTGGAAGACTCAAATGAGAATTTCTCCAGCAACTAACGTAAGTGAAAATATGAGCCCTCACACTGCAGAATACAACAAATTCGATCACAAAGGAAAATGAAAGCAGGCAGCCTAATACTCGCTCAAGACACTTTCGGCAGAGAAAAACAGCCTGCGTCCCATAACATTTTATGATACCAAATGAGATGCCGGCAATGTAATTTCACTTACGCGATTCACTTACAAGCAATGCAAATGCAATCTTGCTGATTGCATTTAAAACAAAGGACTGAATCTGTTTATTTATAGGGCAGACCCACAGTCATGTGAAAATCATGCTATCCCCACCCAGTGTGGAACACAAAGAAAGCAATCTGGTCGAGGACCTTTTTCATCTCCACAGAAAGAAAAAACAATGTTAAGGTGAACCCAGGACTGACCCAGTATGCTTAATAACAGGGCTTCTCTGCATCCTCAATAGAATGCAAGCTCAACTCACAGAGTAATCCTTCTCCAAGGTTGTTTAAACCACACACCAACATGTCCAGTGTTTTATTTGGTTTGCAGGCAGAAGAACCATTCAGTAAGCACTTTCATCTGCTTGATGAGACCCTCCCTTGTCTGTGGATGTGTGTACATGTGCACACACATGCATATTTGCATGTAGACAATGCAGAGACGTATAATTTCTACAGGGAAAAAGGCTGCTATTACCAACACATTCAATGGCTGGACTCTTCACAATGCCTATTTGATAAACTTTTCTGCCGACTAAGTTAGGTCATGAGCATTCCAGAGCTACTATTTTTAATCATCACCAAAAACTAGAGCTTTCATTACATAATTTTCCCATTATGAAGTTCAGCAGTTCAGCTGAATGCAAGGTTCACCAGTTCCCACTAAATTCAAAAGTTGCTAGCAGATGCCATCTCTGACCTTCTCAGAAAAGCAAGGGGTCTGGAAGAATTATCCTACTTCCTGGGATGCTCAGGTTTTAAGGATCTAACAGGTACCCCTGGCTCGCAGCCAATAAACAAATCAATGTCCGGTTGCCAAAGCCAGGCATTTGACTGGGGCTGCCTTACTGACAGCTAGATCTGCGGTACCCTCGGCAAAAGGGATCACAGCCAAAGCCATGTCAGGCCCAGCTGCAGGTTTAAAGGAAAAGGTCAGTGCAATACCTCCCACCTGCCACAGAACATTTTCCAAGAGGGAAACCGCATGTCCTGGAAATTGCTCCTCGTGGCATGACTGGAGGTCAGGGGTTTCTCAACCCTCCACTTCTCTTTGGTGGGCACATGTCTTCCAGACAAGTCCCAAACATGGAGGTGCTGGTGAGGTCATCCACGTTCTTGGACATTCAGCCACCAGCAGGTCTCAACACTGCATTCAAACTGAACTTAAAAAATGCTTCAGGTGGATGCATCCAACCTTCCACTTTTCCATCTCCAAGCAGAAAAGGCCCAGAAGCACATGGGTTTGCTTATTTCTTTGCAGCACAAACAGGGGGCCAGAACCCGTCCAACTAGCTCGGAACGGAGCCGTTATCCACGGAGGCACAGGCGGCACCCTCCACTCCAACAGCCAGGCAGAAGCTCAAGTGTGCAGTCTCTGAGGAGGGAACGGCAGTGTTTCTGGAGCCATTGGGCCAGGACACACTGCCAGACTTGGGCAGAACCAGGGCACAGAGAACAGCAGGAACAGGAGGAAATATTCTGCAGTGAGAGCAAGCAGGAGCCTCAGAGCAGAAGGCAGCTGCTGGACCTTCTGCCACAAGGCACCTCTCACACAGCCCTGACTTCTTGTAGGTAAGGACGAAGAATCAGAACCATGGCCTCTTGAACCACCTTGGTCCACAAGCAGATACTGGCAAAGAATGTTGAACAGCAACTGGGTGGAGCGAAGTCAGAGCCCCTAGAAAGCTTGTCTGAGATGCGATCCCCAAGACACGCTCCCTCCCTCGCCTAGTCAGCACTGTCTCACCCCAAAGGGTAAGATCCCTAGGGACCTGCAACCCATGACAGGTCCCACAGGGACGCCCTGTGCTCCAGGGGGGTGGTGCTGTGTGGAAGTCTACTGTGTCTCCCTCACAGCGAGCACAGCACACAGGTAATAAAACACCTTGACGGTCCAGTATTAAAAAACGCACACGTGGTTACCTTATCAAACGGGATGGAATTCTGAGGGGCCTGACTATCTCCTTAGCAGACAAGGGCTGGCTAGGTTACGACCCCACGTTGTTCTCCCCGCCAAACACACAGGGCAACATTCACTCGCTCGTATTCGTCAAAGAGATTAGTGTAGGGGTCAGGACTGCGCCGTGCATTCGGAACAGAAGGGTAAGCGGTGTGGCCAGGATCCCGGCTTCTCCCCCACAGCCCAGCACTTACTGAGCCATGGCCTATAGCTGTGTTCTCGTCCTTTTTCTGCCCATTACTGATGGAATGTGGGTGGTCTCCACTGAGCTACTTCCTCAGCCTTATTTATTTTGTATAATACTGTATTACACTGTACTGTACTAGCCAATCCTGTATTGCATTGTACTGTATTGTACTGTATTATATTATATTGTACTCTACTGCATAGTACTGTACCGTACTGTACTGCCGTGTATTTTTTGAGACAGTGGCTCACGAAGTTGCCCAGCCTGGCCTTGAACTTGCCAACCTCCTGCCGCACCCTCCTGAGCAGCTGGGATGGGTCACAGCTGTGTGCCATCACACTCAGCTCTAGCACATGCAGTGACACCCAGCTTCCCTACACACCCCACTCTGCCGGCTTATTCACTGTCTCTCTGCAGATGGATTCCGCGCCCCACGTCAAGCCAAGCAACCCTTTCCCTGGCTGGAATATTTCAGAGCGTGCTTCTTATTTCCAAGGGAAGGCGTCAGAAGGCTGCAGAATTTCAAGGTAGCCTCAGTCCCCAAATGTGAACCAGGAGAGGTGCCAGTGTGAGAGCGGGGCTCCGAGAGAGGGCAGACCAGGCAGGAGGAGAACTGCTGACAAACCATGGTCAGGGCAGCGGTGAGTCAGTGACAGCCAGACGGCCTGTTCTTCTGGTCTCCAGCCCAAGGGCTCTGGGCAAGGGATCGGGCGGGGTATTTACTGTCCTCTGCTCGGGCAAGAGGAAAGTGGCCTTTCTCTTGGCATTCTGTACAGTTTCCTAAGATCTCATGGTTTCCTCTCTGGGTCACTTGGGCCAGAGAGACACATGATTTTCTGAGTACTTCGCATATTTAGTTGTTTCCCCTAACTGGCCCCAAATTAATCACTCTGCATCTATCCACCCTCAGCCAACACATGGGCTCAAGCTTGGAAACTCAAGCTCTGGCGATTCCACACTCAAGCATCCCCAGCTCTGCTGCAGGACGTTCCACCTTCTAACAGTAACAAGGACAACACTGATAGGAACACACATTTCCAGGTGTTCATCACACCCCAGGAAATACTGCAGGTACGACACAGAAATCGGTTCATTTAACTTCACAGCAACCTTGGAGAGATGTAATCGTTTTCCCCAGACAGGTGCAGACTCCCCAGGGTCACAGGTACCACGAGGCAGACTGACACCCTGCTGGCGTTCCCAAGGCCACACCGTTGCTTCTCCACCCAGTCCAGCCAGAACGTGGGAGAAGGTATTTCTCCCCTCGACATGCATTCCAAAACTATTTATGAAAATCTTGTGTATTCAACTCAGCTACATTTTCTTAATGACTGAGCATCCACACTCACATTTAAAAATCTAATCAGGAAACCAGAGAGGGAGAGAACGGTAGAAGCAAATGTCCTCGATGTCTTGCGCAGAGAACTCCTTCATAGTGCCTCGATTGGACTCCAAACGGCAGCAAACAGGACACATAAATCTGAGTGGACCGGTGGTTCATATAAACAATTCAGACCTTATCACGCCTCTCTGAGCTGACTCCAATTCATCAAAAACGTAGGAACTAGTTATATATGGCACCCTCCATTAAGTGAAACATGCCCATAAATTTCCAAATTGTAGGACTCAGCACCAAAAATAAATAAAGAAAAGAAAAGATGGAGAAACCCCACGTACATTGCAGGTCTCCCCCTGCCCCCTCCCTCCGCGCACCCCCCGGGCAGTCTCGAATCATGCATAATGCAACACCGGGACTGCTAACAGCAGGCGCGCACCAGATAATTTACACTTGTTTTTATGGACACGAGGAACTGATCTTTGAAGCCGTCCCTAATGAGATTCCGCTTGGCCCTAACAGCATCCTGAGAGAGGGTTCCGGTTTTCCACTTGGCATCCGGTGCATATTTATAATGCGGAATACAGGCTCATTTAAATTGTGCATGTGGATTTTGGTGTCTTCCCTATTTTGAAGACAGATTTCCATAGACTAAGGCGCACAGATTCCTCAATTACTAAAACCCTACTTTACCTAAACAATGTCACTGCCGGTCACCGCAGGTGCTGATCGAAGAGGCAGGTCCCTGGAAGGCCTCCACCTTCGGGCAAACACCTCACCGACTCTAGACCTGCACCAGGTCCACGGACTCAATTAGGTCTCAGCCAAAGGGCATCCCCAGAAATACTAATTACACAAAGCTTTCGCAGCGCAGCCACGGGAGAGGGAGGGCGAGACCTGGAGTCAGCCACGAAATGAAAAACTTCCTGTTGCCAAAGGGCGCACGAGGCGAATTTCACTTTCTTACCATCTTCCTGCCTTGAAGCTCTGCCCAAGAGCAATTCTTCTTAAGCTGGGCACTTTACAGCAGGGCTTTTCTGATCATCTAGTTTTTCAGGAGTTTATAGTTTCATTTCCCATAATTAGAGCTCCATCCCGTTCTCAGTCTGAATTTCACTCAAGTCAACTTTTAAACAATTTTCAATTGCTCTTAATACCAATGTTGTTATGATCATTTCATTTGTATTTAGCCTAAATCACAAATTTCTGTCAAAACAGTGACTCTGTAAGAGCTTTCAGTGTTTACTGTTTCCATATAGTGAAGTTGTTAAACAGAAGAGGGCAGAAAAAATGGTTCGATTTCTGCAAAATGCACCATGACCCGTTTCCATGTCCCCCGCCACCCCCAGGAAGTGCCACGCTCCCAGGCAGACTCTGGGCTGAGCTGGCTACAGAGGAGCCGAGTGAATTTTCCTCCTTCTAGCTGATAATTGTTGATTCCCAATGGGATCAATAAATGAGCATTTTACAAGCAGGTAAGACAATAAGTTTCTAATGCTTCCGATTTCAAGTTAAAGAACAACATAGGAAAGCCGAATCTGTAGGGTCAAGAGCCAAGTGAAACGTAGATACTTCTCCCGTGTTAGAGGTGAGTTTACTACAATCGAAGCAAAGTCAGCAGAAGGCAAACAGATTACGGAATTAGCATGGGAGTGTCAGAAATACTCACTCTAAGCTCCATCCAGCTCAGTCCTGAAAAAAACACGGGAGACTTCTATAAGTTACCCTTTTTAAATCCAAGAACAAGGTCAAGATTAAAAGCATGCTCTCAAAATGAATGGAGGATTTCAACAAAGCAGCATAAACTTCTTTGGAAGCACATACTGATCTTTGGAATTCTTGCAAGCTTAATTTTTTTTTTTTCATTCTACTGGGGATTAAACTCGGTATTTCTGAGCTATAGCCCCAGCTCATTTTTCATGTTTTATTTTGAGTCAGGGTTTCACTCTGTCACTAAATTGCCCTGGCTGAGCTTGAACGTGGGAGTCTCCTGCCTGGGTTCGGATACAGGCCTGTGCCACTGTACCCGGCTTCGTTTCCACTCAGTCCGTCAACAGGTGTTTGTAGAGTGTCTAGCGTATGCCCACACTGTGCTACATGCTGTGGACACAGACAGCAAAAAATAGAGAAAAATTGTGTGCATTGTGCTGATGGTTTAGGAAAGGCAGACAGTTCACAGCTGGAAAACTCATTTATGATCAGGGCAACTGATGCGAACTGCGCCGTGGAGATATGTGAGCTCCTCACAGGAGACACCTAATCCAGAGAGATGGGTGAGGGGAGCCTAACCGTCAGAGGAAAAACAGCACCCAGAGAGGAAGGGTCACGGTGCTGCTGAGCCTCAGTGTCAAGTCAAGGCCCTGGCTCAGCCTGCAGCTGCCCCCCCAGCTCTCAATGACCCCGCCTAAACAAAATGGCGACACAGCTGGGTGCAGCAGCACATGCTTTCAAATCCCAGCACTCTGGAAGCTGAGGCAGGAGGATAACCACAAGTTGGAAGCCAACAAAGCAAGACCCTGTCTCAAAATAAAAATTTTTTTTTAAGAAGACAACTCAGGCAGCTCACCTCAAAAGCTGGTCTTAGAATGCTTCCTCCCTTCGACATTAGCACTTAACCAGACGGCTTGAAGACATGGGAAACGCCGGCGGACGGATCACCAAAGCTGGCACCGGCCACGGCCAAATGTCTGGCTGGCCCTGTACACGGTCTACCCTGGCCATAAAAACCTCACTGTCGCCTTGCTCTTCTCAAAGGAAATAATTCTGTGATCCCAGCGAGCCTCAGCGGGAGCCAGCCTTACGGGAGAGCCTGGTTCCTGAACCCAACTCAGTGGCGTGGCTCAGGGCGTGAGTCTCACATTTCAGACTGCAGCCAGGGAACCCGAGCACCGTAGACTTTTAATGGCTTCTAAAACATCCGAAGTGTTCAGTCCTTTCCCCAGCCTCCCCCGAGCACCAGGAAAGTGCTTTTCCCCCGTTTCTACTCCCTGGCCTCTAATCTCTTATTCTCACATCAAACAGGTACGCAGTCACTCACTTAATACACTCGGTGCTCCCTTTTAATCCCCAAATATGATGTCACCTGTGATCTAAAGGAGGACATACACGCCGACCCCACCCGCCTGGGAAACCCCACGACAGAAGGAAGGAAAGGCTCACAAAAGCAGGGACGACACGAGCATCTGGATTCCTTGTGACCCCACCCCAATTCCCCTGGTCCGGGAAAAGGCAGCGAGCCTGACCCAGGCGGCCCTCAGGGAGCTGAGACTCGTGTGTGTGAAGCCTGTGCTCTGGGCCATCCCAGGTCAACGGGGACTGGATCCCTCCCTCCCAAGCAGAATTCCTCAGGGACCATCCTAACCCTAAACCCTCCTGGACAAGAACAGAACAGACGGACACCCAGAACGGCAGGAAGTCAGACACAAGCTGCCACTGAAACTGCTGGCACAGGAGCCACCAGGACAAATACGAGCCTCAACCCAGTGTCTACACGGAGCGACCCGCTTCCTGCCAGGCACCACATAGGCTGGCTCCGTGGGAGCACGACGGTCCCCGCTAGGACAGCAGATGAGGCCTGCCAGGGAGACCGCAAAGGGGCACAGGCACGGGTGGGGCCGGGACGGACTCAGTCCTGGAGGGAGGTTTTTTTCTAACTTCTCCAATGACGTCGTTCTGTTGTATTTTTAATTGTGCCCAGATTTCTGCTAGCAACCGTCCCTGCGCCACTCCCCTCTCCCTCTCCCTCGCTGTCTTTTGTTTTGCACTTTACTCTGCCGCCTGGGGTCCAGCACCTCCGCAAACAGCCTGCGTGTTTATAACGTGACGCTCCTTCCCCGCGGAGAGGGAGAGCCAGGCTAAAATGCACTAATGGCCCAAAACCTCATTTTCATTCCACACTTGACAAAATAAACACCTCATAAAAGCAGGTGAGCTGAGGGCCTGCTCGTCTTAACAACCTTGGGAGGAAGAGCGGCTGACGCCAGACTGCAGCGCACGCGAACGCTGCCGCAGGGAGAGCTTGCCGTGAGAGCAAAGCCCCGCATGCGAAGTTACATTCTTTTTTCTCCATCGGGGTTGCCCGTCACCAACATGGGCCAGGGCTGCATTTGCATAGGCCCTCTCCGTGCCTGGCCTGGCGGAAGTGCAGGGTCGCAGGGAGCTTGTCTGAAAAAGCAAGGCCCCTCCGCTGCCCTGAGTTCCTGAAAGGTCCGGTTTTTTTCTTCCTCTTTTTCCACAGAAAATGAAGCTGCACTTAGACGTTGCAGGAAATATTTCAAAACATTCCCCCTTTTTTCCCTCAAAGGGCAGAATTTATGGTAACAGATAATTAACAACAAATGACAACCCATCCGAGCACTAAGGGTCCCTGTTCGGTTGCCAAGATGATGGGATCAAATTCCAAGATAAATAGAGGAGCGTGCCGAGTGCCATTGACATGGTGCTGGGTGGAGACGGGTAGAAGGGGACCCAGGAGGGCAGGGAGGCGCCTTGTAGGGACAGCAACCTCTCCCTGGCTGTCTCCCTCCTGAGCTCCAGAGCACTGCGAGGGAAGAGGCTAGAACAGGCCTCACACTGCGGACTACCTGAGCGCGTCCATTCCACGCTGGAAAGACATCGTCAGATTGTTTGAACCGGGCACAGGAGATTTAGGAACTAATATCCTCCAAGAGTGCATGCCTCCTGTCTGTTCTCCCCACAGTCACCCCTCCCTGTCTCCTTCTAAGTTTGTTGAGCCCAAATAGGTTTCAGAGCCACCAGCTGTGCCCACAGTGTGGGGTTAGGGGCAAAGTGGAAACCAGTTAACCCACGCAAGTCAGAATCGGCCCAGACATATGGCGAGTCTCCTGCGCTAACAGATGGCCAATGTGGGAAATTCCAGCTTCAAATATTCTTCTATTTCTCCAAGGCCAGTTCATAGTCCACTATTTGTCAAAGGCATTTTTTTAAAAAATAGTGAAATCTAAACCTGAAGAGTTGAATTGCCTAAAAAAGCCTATGCAAAAAAAAAAGTTTTGCCTTGGAGATCAAAGTTCCTGTATCAAAAACTGCTCTCCCTGCCCTTCCAAATGCTGGACTCCTTGGTACGTGGGGTCACTTTGTGTCCCCAAAAGTCTCAGATACAGGTCTGTCTCCTGTCCCTGTTGATGGATGCTGACCCTGTCCTAGCGTCAGAGCCAAGCCCAGGAGCATCAGAAAAGCCCAGAGAGATGTTTGACCCCACAGAGGGGCCCACTGTCTTCTCTCCAGCTTCTCCATGTTTTTCCTCCATGCAAAATGAAAATTCTCCTCACTACATTCATTGCCTGCCTCGGCCCCTTCTGCGACTACTGTGAACCGGGTCACATACAAACACCAGAAACTGACTCATTCTGCAGTCCCTGGAACCGCACACAGTGCGGGGGCAGGGCAAGGGGTCTCCCTTGGCCCCTTTTAAGGGCACTGATCCCATTTCCAAGCATTTCACCCTCATAGATGACTCACTCCCTAAGGGTCACACCTCTCAATACCATCACCAGAGCGGTTAGGAGCCCCTCAGATGAACACCGAGGGGACACAAATACCCAGATCACAGCCCTGCCCAGCACATAAAAGTTACATAATTTTTAAAAAAATATCATTTATTAAATATAAGGGTTTAAAAGCAACAGATATGATTTTTGTGATTTAGAAGGAACTGTCACAGTTTGGTAGACCTGTGTGGTTATCCCTGCAGCAGTATTAAAGCAAAGCAAAATAAATAAAATTTAAAAATTTGCAAAACTCATGACTTAAGTAGAACTGGCTAAATATGTACATCGGAGCAAAAGCCTAACTCTTCTAGGAAGTTAGGGCTGGGATTGTGCTGCTGGGGAGAGATGTTATTTTTTTCTTATTTCAGCTCTAAGTCTTCACGCAAAGAACATTTTCAACTCAGTGTAAAATATGTAAAAGGTGTGAATGTTGGCTTGTGGCACAAATACCTAAAACCAAGTAGAAGTAAGCTTCTTGCTTTAGTCAGTCAATGTAGAGGCCAAAATAGCCCACAGCAAGATAGAAGGACACTGTCTAATCCAAGACTGCGCCATCTTTGGGCTGGAAGCCTTGGAAGCTGTAGCTCTACGAGAAACAGGTGGGTCTGAGTAGAGCCGTGCTGAGGGTAGAGTCCTGCAATCTTTAAAGGATCGCAAAACCACCCCAGGAAGCCTGGTAACAACCCAAATATGTTCTCTCAGAATTTCAAAACCCAACACCATCAAGTCCTAAAAACGCATTTGTCTGCTTTCCCAAATGGTGATGTTCACCCTCCATTTTGTTTTTAAGTTTCAACAGCTTTAATGCATAGAACAGAACTGCACCAAATATGTAAACCAACCGGAGGACCTTGTATTTTTCATTTGTGGTGTAGAAGAAAAAAGTGAAAAACTTGCAAAAATGCATTTTCTTACATGCATATATTCTACCCTTTTACAAGGACAGAAGGTAAAGAAAAATCATCCTCAAAGCAAGAGAAGCAAAATTATGCAGAGCCGAATACCACAAGGGCCAATAATCCAACAGCTTCCTCTGGGCAGTTAGGATTTCCACACAGGCAGAACCTCCAAGTGTACTTTCTATATTACAAAAAAAGAAAAAGACTAACATGGTAGCCTATAAAAGCACAGCAGTCTGGTCCATACTGCTACTGAAATAACAGCCCAGCCATGCCAGGATCACTACTGAACATCTAGTTTCCAAGACGATATAAATCTAAAAGGGAAAAGACACAGGAAGAAGAGAGCTAAGGAAATACCAAGAAGGAAGAAAAACACACCGAGGACTGGGCTTCCAAGCTGAGCAGAGCGTCTCGTTTCTGAAAACAGTCAGCGCTGTCTAGAGGGTGTTACAGGAGAAGGGTAAGTTGAGCGGTACTAGCTTTGTTTTTATATCTTAAAATCTCATCTTCATAAGCTGTAAAATCTCTGAATTAAAATTGAATCTATCTCACATGCACTCTAGCTACTGCAGCATTTCTTTTTCAGTTTTTCTTGCCATTTTATGAAGACATCTCCAAGAAAAAAGGTTAAAGTAAAACTGTGTAAAACACCAGGAAGATTAGGCCCACGAGGCAGGGACCCAAGTGACAGCTACCAGAGTCAGAAGGTGCACCCACTGACTGCTGCAGCCACACCCGCTCTCTGATCGCCTTTATCCCATAAAAGTAAGTAACCACTTCAGAATACAGAATCCAGACAGAACCTAGTAGGCAGGGTTTGCTTTATTTGTCAAAATTCTTTACACTCCCTGAGAGTCAAGTAGCGAAAAAACAAAACAAAACAAAAACAAGACAAAATACACTACCCAGTTATACAACACACAGCTAGGCTTCTAAGAATAAATCCATATGGACAAAACACCTAATTTTAGATTGCCTTTTTAATGCTCGGATGCAAACAAAGAAATCTACAGAATAGGAAAAAAGCTCTGAAAGGAAGCCCAACTGTCACGGACCACGAGATGGTACCCTCAGGGGGTGCCTAGGAAAAAGAATTTATTTTTAAAAAGAAATGAGAGAGGAATAGAAAAATACCCTGTGTTTATACATGAGTGCAAACTAAAAGGGCCATTCAGTATCTCCAAGACAAATTTCAGATTGAAAACATTAAAAAAAATTATGGCCTTGCTAATGTGCAGACCAGTGATAAATCTGTAATGAGAATGAGAAAGTGGTTTACCAAGAGAAAAGTGTGTGTTTAGAATTTTTTTTCCAAACAGCTAATGCAGCCCAGCTCTGTAGCAAAGGACACATTTCTACCTTGTTGGGAAAGTGGTGTCTTCCGGAGCCCAAACTGTCATTCGTTCACCGAGATTATTCTTCCTGGGTGGGAACCAGAGGTCCTTTCTCCCCTCCACATCCACATGACATCTCACTGACTCATTCTCTCCCTCTGGGAGACTGCTGATGATGTGGGACTTGTGCGCTTCATTTTAAACAGACAGAAGAAGAGCTAAGAACAGGAGAAATTCTGGACCACCAGAAGAAGAAGGGATGGTGCTGTGGGCCATCAGCTCCGATCTCTGGGGAGGAACTGAAAATTCAGAGGCCAAACTTGCTGAAGATTACATAGGAACTAGTGACCGGGGGAGGGCTAGCATTTGGGTTTGGTGAACACTGTCAGTGGGCCTACCACTGCAGCTCCTCGCCTACTGATACTGCCTACTCCGCTGGCTTCTAAACATGGATCCTGAAGACACTTATTTTAAAATATCCTGATGATACTTTAGGTACAGGATGAATAATACACAGAATCCTGGACACCGCTCTCAACATGAGTATGCTGAACTATACGGAACCAACAAAGAGCCTTTGGCCTGTTCCTTGATTACATCATAAAACAGCAGAAGGTGCCACTCCAGAAGTGGGGTCCAGAGAAAACCCAAGACTTTCATCAGAGCGAGCTAGAGCTAGACAAATTGCATTCCTGTCTTTCTTTTTAAAAAGTTTCCATCACAAAGTATCATCTGGCTGTTACAAATAATTCCAATTATATAGCAGCTTATAAAATAAAAAGTGAAAGGTCATTACCCAACATTGCTTCCCCAAAACTGATTCCCAAGTTTACTCCCTAAATAATTATCAGTAATGGAATATATATATATATACACACACACCTCAGCTCACAAACTTCTTTGTACAATTCTGGTCTCAAATCTAATATATATGTTTCCATAATACTCTCTGTAATGTGCTGTACTATATGCTCTGTATTATTGTATACTATTTCTGTGGACTCTTCTGCTATTTTTTCAACTAAGGATCCCTAACACAGACTTGAAAGAAACAGCTACTTTCTACCACATTTTTTAACTGAGTGAGAACAAAATCCAAGATCAGACAAACACACACAAACCCCACAGAAGTTCGGTAGGTAATGACCACTACAGACCCAAAATGACCACTTTTAGTTAACACTGTCCAAGCAGCAGAGATGGACAACACAACGCACAAGGCACCAGTTGGACTTGTAGGGCTTTACACAGACAAGCAGTTTGGACAGGAGGGTGTTAACACTTCCCTCCCCAGCGGAAAACCCGCGCTATTCTCACGGCATCCATGTAGGAACATCCACGGTCAGGATGACATGTCATACACACACCTCCTTTAAGGTTTACAACATCTTAAACATCGATAAACTCACTTCACAGATGAGAAGACTGAGGTCAGCACCCAAAGGAGCCAGAAACTGGCACGACCAGCATTTATCACTGGATCTCTGTTACTACATCCGCCTTCTCCAGCCCGAGCTGTGCCCTCTGCAGCCAACCCTAGTTATTACATCAACCCTGGATGCTTCTCTTAACCCCATGGGGTCATGGGGTCAGCGCCCGCCCGAGGGGAGTAAGGGCACTGAAGTCCTTCCCCTGGCACGCCTACTGCCACAGAGGGACCGGTGGCAGGTGAGACCTTCCCATGCTGTTTATGGTCACAAAAGGCACCAGATCAGGACATCTGCCAACGCTACCAACCCACAGGCCTATCCGAGAAGTCTACGTAGCCCTGGGCTGGTAAACAGGACTGCACTTACCAGTGACGCACAGTCCACTGATTTTCCAAACCATGGAGACAGTTTAGAACTTTAAGAAAACTCATCATCATGAAAACAACCACTAAGGGAAACCACTAACCTCTGAGTGTGGACCAGGCGCTCTGCTGAGAACTTCACAAGCAGTGCCACCCAACCCCTTCGACCTTCGCCACAGCCCAGCCTCCGGCAAAGGCATCAGGGTCTCGGACCCAGCTTTGCAGGCGGGGAAAGGGCGCAGAGCAGTGAAGACAAGCCTGCGGGTGCTACTGGGGAGGGTCACCAGCACGTGACACTGTGTCCTGAAACGGAGCGTGCGCTCGCCCCGCAGGACTCCAGGGTGTCTGTCGCCGAAGGCACAGATGCGAAACTGAAAATAAAATTTGATTTAAACTTCCTCCAGCCAGTCTTTAAAGAAGAGGGTGAGGAATTAACAAGTTGATCGTGGGGCTGCTCCCGGCAGAGCACGGGATTTTCACGGCTAAAACAGGGAGAGCGGGGTGCCCTATTAGCGGGCTTCTGTAATATTTTATTAGGCTTTAGATCATTAAAAAAGCACAAAATCTTATGGCACTTTCAGACCCGCACTGGCCCTCACCGCACCTCCTCACACCATCGTTTAAATGCTGAATAATTTTTCAACATCCCGCTTGGGAAAGACCTGGGGGTGGCGGGACAGCGGAGCCTCGCTAATCACCAAGTTCCAATCATCACACCTATTACTGCGACCGGAGTCTGCGGAGAAAGAGGACGCAAATTCCAGGTTAAACTGTAACCTCTCAACTCCAGCTGTGCTTTAATTTTGTTTTCCAAAGTCATCTAGGATTGCTGTCTAAGAAAAACGAAAAACAAAACAAATTTCCCTGTGCCACAAGTAGGTTCAAGGCAGTGGCATTTTTTAGGCCTGGTATTAATCTTATCAGGACCTAAAGACAAAAACTAAGTGAAGCCTCTTAAAACGAGATGAAATGTTAGCCCAAAATCGGCAATAAGCTTCATACAGAGGGAGGCAGAATCTTTTTGGTCTTGCCCGCCCCCCACCGCAGCAATCCCTTGCACAGGACTCTGTCTTAACTGCCAGCTTAGAAGTCAAGCTAAAACGATCTCTAACTGTCCCTTGGCTCTGTACGGGTAAACTGAGGCCCAGGGATGGGAAGCAAACTGCCCAAAGTGAGTTGCAGAGCCGAGTGAGGACCAAATGAATTAAATGGGAAGGGACCTTTCCCTAATTTGGACGAGGAAGCCTCTCCCATTGCCACTAGGTTGTAGCAAAGAAAATGTGGGACCCGTATGAGGGTTTGAAGCTGAATTCAGTGATCCCACAGGGCAGCACAGACCTCCGGTAGATGTGGGAAAGGAAAGAAAATGTTTTAAGAGTCCCACGCGAAATAAACAAGCAACCATTCAAGTAGAAAAGGCAAAATATCTTTAGGGAGAAGAGTAAGGCTCTTCCATGATATCTTGAAAGGTATAGAAAAACTGAAGGAATTTTAGACTAAATATTTCACAGAGATTTTCCAGGTGATTGAAGTTGCTTTTGAGACGAAGGGTAATGACTCTGAATTAATAAACAGGAACATAACATTGCCGCATTCAAGCCAAATACCTGAGCACCTCCGACTGCCTGGCCACAGTGCCAGGTCACAAGGCCTACGAAGTGACAGCCACTTCTGGCAAGGAAAGCCAAGGCCAAGGAAAGGTGGGTGAGCTCCCTAACAAATGCACCTTCAGACGCTCGTGATGTCAAGACCAAAGAAAACCTCCAAGCATCCGCCAGAGCTTCCCAGATCCATGCCCGATGGATCAATGATTGATGAATTGATCGCACAGTATTCCTGAGCACCACAGCCTGCTTGGAAGTACAAGCCTTGCTGCAGGAATTAAATGATGCAGAGGAGAGGATCAGACACAGATCAACAGGCAAGATGGAAGAGGACAGACAGACAGGAAAAAGCAATGGCGGAGGGTGGTGGAACTGTGTGGGCATCGCCATTCTGGACAGAGGAGGAGAGGGACCCCGGCGTTCCAGAAGCACAGGAACCTGAGTTTGCTGTGAAGCCTGTGATAAGCAGGGAAATGCACACAGCTGTGCACAACAGCAAACACTATGGCCGAGACGAGGGCCAAAGCGCCCTCAAGCTGCGGGGCTGACCCATGAGTGGACACGGCGCTGGGGATGAAAGTGGAAGGCTCCCGAAGCCCGCTGTGGGAAAGCCCTCCGTTCCAGCGCTGGAGTCCGATGAAACGGCTACACAGCTGTCTAGGTTGCCATTGCTAATCAGAATTTTCAAGCCCTCTCTCTTCAAAAAGGTAAAATTTCATCCTTTGGATTTTCCATGGTCAGATGGAAGCAGATGAGTTCTAAGGTTGCATGATTTCTAAAACGTCTTGCCCACCCTGGCTCAGGAGCAGGACCTCACAGCCGAGCACAACCAGGCAGATGTGTGCAGACCTGAGGGCTCAGCCGCGCTCCCCCAGCACTCACTTTCCAAGGAATCAGGGCAAAACACCATCTCTTTGGCCTGGTTGGACACAGGATCCACAAAGTTCCTTGCACTCCCTAAACACAAAACATCACAGCTGCAAACAGGAGCAAAAGGACCCTACAGTACAGCATGTACAAGTTTTGTCACGTATTTGAAGAAAAACAATATATGGAAGTAGAATAAAAAGATTTGAAATGAACACACATTTATTGTTCACAGAAGCCATTTTAGCAAAGAACATCTTATTCACCTTAAAAAACTTTGCCTCACAGTCACATTAGCCAACTTTCATAGTCCTGAGAGTATTCCATTCTGGTATGAGAACTCTTTGAAACAGGTTAGTACTAACCATTTGCAAGGGTGTCTTTCTTCCCTCTTCGCATTCTTTCCACTCCCCTTCCTTCCTTCCTTCATCCTTCCTTCCTTCCTTCTTCCTTCCCGCACTCCTTCCCGCCCTTCCTCTTCCCGCTCCCCTCCCTTTCTCCCTTCTCTTCTTCTTGTCAAGCATGCTGCTTTAGTTTCTCACTGCGAGTGACCGACTGGCTCTCTAGAACACACCTGCAAAGCGGCATCTCAGCATCTACACCAGTACCCAGGCAGTCAAGGAGAACGCCTTTCTCTTGGGCTGGTGTTTCTGAATTTCAAAGGGGACTGCATGCGTGTGTGCGTGTGTGTTTGGGAGGGACAGTCCTCCTATATTTTTAAATGCCCACATAAACAATTACTTAAAAAGGAGCTTGTGACTTGGACACGCCCCGAGCTCCATTCTGCCAGGAGAGGTAAAAACACTCAACAGAGTCTAAACCGCCTTTCTGTCCTGACGATACAATACTTTTCAGGGAGGGTCAGTCCTGCTCTGAAAGACTCCCGTTGCCCATCACAAGGGTCTCAAGGAGAATGAGCACCAGGCCTTGAATAAACAAGGGAGCTGGGGACCTTTGCCCCCTTTCTGCCAAAGCCACACATCCTGTAACCAGAAAGGAGCTGGCCTGCCCCGTCTACCAAACCCTGGCCTCTGCGTCACTCCCATCCTGGACTCCTCCTCCGCAGTTCAGACCTGACAGGACTGGACACCACGCCAGGGTGTGACAGAAAGGTGCAGTTCGCGGGACCGATGGCTCCGCTGCACTGTACCCTTCCTTCCCTACACTGCTGAGGCCCCCAGCATGCACCACATGTTTCACTAGCAACAGGGCAGGCAACAGATTTAGCTGTAGCTGAACAATTAGTCCAATTAGGCCGGCTTCCTGGCCAAAGTAAAGGGGTAGGGCAGAGAGTGTGGGAAAATACTACAGAAACTGGAGAGACACATCTCCTCAGGACAGGGTAAAGTAAGTGGAACAGCGGGGTCAAGAGATGCCCGCCAAAATTCACTCTGCGGCATGATGAAAACACCTCACCCTCCCTGTGGCCATCTCCAACGCAAGAGAGCTACCGAAAAATCCCACAACACCGTCCGACGGCGGTGGAGAGCATGCCGGAAGTCTGAACAGTTATGCAGGTGTACCAGATCCCTCCTGGGCTGCACTTGAAGCCACACACACCCATCTGTTTTGTATGACATTGACTTTTTATTCTCGCTGGCAGAATGCTGGGAGAGCATGGCTTTCTTTCTTACTTCACGTCTATGTGCCCGGCTGCTGTTGTGATTCTAAGCTCACCAGCGATACTTACATATGTACATGGGGCGGCTGGAAGCGGCTCTGGTTGATGTTGTAGTGCGTGAAGGCCTGGGTGGGGTTGGAGCTGTACTCATCCACCGTGATGGTAACCTTGCCTTGGGAAGCAATCCCATGTGCCATCTTCCGGCATGAGCGGGTCACAGCTTTCCGGAACAAACCAGGGAAGCAGGCATGGTTCGCTTCAGCCACCCTCTGAATCCAAGGATCTACTCATCAATACCGCTGTGCGTTTCTACAAGGAAGAACACACAGCTGTGGGTGTGCGTGTAGATACAGAGAACAAGGAGAAAGACAGTTCTGAGAGACATTCCAAGGACCGAGGGATGCAGGAGGCGCAAAATATCAATTCGGACGTCATGTACATGCGCCGACCCCCGTGGTGAATGCAATCATGCAAACGCACTGAGAAAACTACAAATTATAAAAAGTCTTTGACACCTAGACATAAACTCGGCTCTGGAAACGGCTGCCCTGGTGTTGCTGCTCGTGGACAAAGCCGTCCCCAACTCTTCCTGTGTGCGCTGCGGAGGGGACGTTCCACTCCCCATGGCACTGCTGGGTGCTCGCAAGTCGTCTCACAGCCGTTCGAACTCAGATTTCCTCTTTAATTATAATTATGGCACTTAACGTGAATTACGGAAGGGGCAAACCCACAGTTGCCATGGCGTCTGGCTATAAACGGCTTGTGCTCAGAGAAGAGACTCTTCCAAACCCTCCCTGCTAATTGGAACGTTTGATTTTTGCAAAGTTGGTTTCAGATAATCCTTTGAAATCTTCATGTTTAACAGCTGCATATAACATGCATGAGAAATGTAAGCAAAAAAAAGAGAGCTCTGTGTTTACATCACATACCTGTGCAGAACTGTGATATGCACACATTCTGTATAACTTCTCTTTTCCCAGAGCAGTCCCCCAAACATGGAAGGCTTGGTATCACACGCATTTGTTTCTGGGCAAGTACTTTATGGTATGGTGAAGCCTTCACTTGGGGAAAATCCCACAGCGTCCAGGACTGGACCACCAGTCTGGATGAGTCCATTACCAGCCCACGCCAGGCCCTGGCAGAGGAGGCAGGGCAGTGGCCACGACATCTGCCACCTTGTTCTTGGTGCTGCCTAATTCTCACTAGTTTTCTTCCCATGAATTCTGATTTTTAAAATGTCATTATATTGGCTGCCACACAGGGTGGAGAAATGAAGGTGCAGAGCCCAAGAAAAGCAAACCCAAGCGTGGATACCGGTGCCACGGAGCAGTGTGGTGCAGAAGAACCCGGAAGCACCCCTCTTGGGGACCACACACTCTCCCTTTAAATATTCAGAATATGCCTGCCTTGTGCACCATTAAACGCCAAAAATCTTCGCTGCTATCTCAAATAAAAATATTTAGAATAATAAGATTAGATTTAAATTTGGCATGAAGCACCTTAAATGTACAGCAAAAGGCAGATGGCCCGCCATAGGCCATTTATTTTATTATTTTACAACCCGGGGCTGTGCAGTGCTCCATATCCTGTGGCTCCACTAAGGGACTCCACTGCCTCCCACCTCAGTCGCTGCCGTCCTCCCGTTAGCAGAGCAAGCTACATAAGGCCACCCAGCCTGCGCTCCTGGTGTACCCGGCACCACCAAAGGATGGGTCCCTGGCACGCTGGCATTAGGGTCGCAGACCTTCTGGGTTCTCTTTCCTCGCCTGCTTCCAGGAGGCACGACTCCTCAAGCACCAGTTGACGGACAGCCAGGCCAGCAGGATTAACTAAATTAAAACCCTTCCCTGCTCCTCCGATGTAAAATATCTACAAGAACTGCTTACAAATCATAATGCAGCAGTTTTCATAGCAAGTTTGCAGCTGTTTCCTTAATTTCCTCCACAATTATATTTTACTGTTATTTTGCATAACAGTAAAACACAACACCTGCTTCAAATTGCAGTCCTGTTCTAAGTACTGTAATTCTCTTCTGAGACACAAAGTACCGAGACAGTACCGAAGCGCAAAACTGCATAATTGCGTGGCGCTGAAAAGTAAATACAAATGAAACATCTTCCTGTTATAGAAATGACTGTCATTAAAAAGAATGTTAGCCATCAAAGCACGAAGGGGAAAAATACACATTTTCAGTCTGCAAGAACGTAGTGCTTGCATAAATTACAGCGTGTTACAAGAATTACTTGGCGATTCTTATGTTGCTTACATCAATGTCTATTGTGTGAAGCACAGAACCCTCAGAGCAAAGGAACCCACGCTCAGGTCTAGACCACCGCCCTGGCGAGCATTTCGGTGCTTCCGGGGTAAACCCACTCACTGAGCACCAAGCGGCCTGCAAATCAAGGGTTCCGATGCAGTAGTGAAACATCTCTCAGGGACTTGTGGGAGTCATTGTCGTACCCTCCCAAGTGCTCCTGCTGGAAGCCAAGAGGAGAGAGGAGACGGGGGAGAATCCGTACTCCTAAGAGTCCCCTCTGTCCCTGGGAGGACACCAGGCCTCCTGGCCCCTTTGCCCCTTTGCCCCAGGGACACAAACCCTGCCTCTCCACATCAGCGGCCCGGGGCCCTGGGACTCGGAGGCCTAACTGGGCAGCGGCTCCTCATCTGAATTCATCTTCGGCGTCGTCCCTTTCAAATGTTTTATCGAAACAGTGCACCTGCCGCGCCTGTCTCCTTTAATCCGGAGCCCTTTGAAGAAATGTCAGACTGAGGCAGAGAGCTTCAAAACTTCCACAGCACCTTTGCAGAAAAGTCAAGAAAAGCTGCTTTCTTAAAATGCTCGGCTCGCCTCCACCCATAGCTCAGAATGAGCGTATCCGGAGGATAGGAAGCACACACACATGCCCAGGTTGGGATTTTTTCCACTCTTAAGAGACAGAGGTCGACCAGCAAAATCATCTCCTTTCATATGAGAACCGGAAAAAGCCTCCCAGCGAACCGGAAGATGCTTCCTAAAACCTTCAAGAAGCAGCACCGCCTCGCTGCCCACTTCCAGGCAGTGAAACTGTCCGGTTCCGCTGCCTGCTGCCCTCTTCGCAGTGGTGCTCGCTTTCCATCCACAGCAGCTAGGGACAGCAGCTTTCTTTTTAAACTTTTCACTTCCTACTTCAGCACATTTGCCCCACAGAAACAAAGGCGCCCACCCCAAGGGCCAAGACACCTACCCGGGAGGGACGCCGGCAAACACGGACCGGCGTTACATTTAATTTGCTTTTAAAAAAATATCCTGGGAGCACATTTTGCATTTCCTAGACAACAGTCACCGCTCTGGTCTCAGGCTGCACAACTAGAAACGTTCTTTCCCAGGGATCCACTCGGAAAGCCTCTTCACATCCGCTAGAAAGGCAAAGACTAAAAACTGAAGAATTAAACAGCTGTCTCCACCTCCTAGATAGCAGAAGTCCGATTTACCCAAAGTTTCCGAGCCACAGTCCACGAGCTCCCTGCCCCGAACCCTGCCTGGCAAAGGCTGCGGGAAAGGCGCCTTCGATCTGCTTGTTAGAGCAGGGATGCTGCTCAGTCCCTTGCCCCAAGGTCATCGCTGGTCCACAGCGCGGTGCAGGGACTTTGGAACTCGCCTGCTCCAAGTCCGCCAAATTTCGCTGTCTCCTCCCTCTGCCTCGCACCCCTAGCGCGGCCCGAGCTCACGCCCCTACTTTCGTGCCCACTCGCCGCTACCCATCCTGGGCGCGCCAGCCTTGCCCACGCGCCCTCCTCCACCGCGTCTCCTCCAGTTTTTGGAGGGTGCGGACACGAAGACCCACGTGCCTCTCCGTGCTCGTGCTCGGAGTGCCGCACCCCCCCCCCACGCGCACTTACACCTGAACTTGTCCCCAGCACTGCGGACACCCGGCTGGCGCATCCTTTCCAGAGGGAGGGAGAGTAGGAGTTTGCTCCTGCGCCTGGCAACGCGTGGAGTCTATATAGGGTGGGGCGGGGAGCGCAGAATTCTCCACTTTGGATTGGTTTGTTTGTTTTAAATCCGGGGTGGGCGGCTGGAGGGGCTTCAGCTACTGCATGCACACACACATGCATGCACACACATGCACACGGCACACTCGCCCTGCCCTCCCGGCTGCGCACCGCCGGCTCCGGGCCGCAGCTCCCCCTTCCTTCCTTCCTGCAGCGCCAGCTCACCTTCCTCCCTCGGTCCGGCGTCGCGCCGCCGCGGCTGGCACTGCTCGCGCGGGGCTGGCTGCTGGGGTCCGCGGGGCGCCTGTCCTCTCCCCGCCCCGGACTGAGGGAGGACGGCGGGCTGAGGGCTGCAACCCGGCCACCCTGGGGGCGTCGCTGTCCCAGTCCCCGGCGTGCCGTCAACCCGGATCTCGGCCAGAGCAGAGCGGAGCCCCTGCGGGCGGCGGGACTCGGGGACCCGGCCGGCGAGCGAGGGGGTGCAGGGCCCGAGGCTCCCCCCCTTTGGAAATCTTTCCTTCTACTTAAAGTTTTGTTTTTTCTGCCCTGACCTGTTTGTGTTCGTGGGTTTGCAGCACAAATCAACCGCACATTTCCAAGACCCGCGTTCCGGCCGGATCTGGGGTGTGCGGGCGAGGGGTGCTACGAACGCGCCGCGGGCGGCTCCTGACTCCGC